>NW_027193808.1:0-271190 GCF_032444005.1 Ranitomeya imitator
TGAAATCGAGCAGCATGCTACATTTGGCAGCCAGCGGCATGTGAAATGTGCTTCCTTAACAACCCTGAAATAAATTCCCATCTAGGGTTCCAAGACAACTTACTGTGCTGATTAATTTCCATTCAATCTGTTTTTAGAAACCGGATCAGAGAAGGAGTGCACTGTTCCCGGAGAGACTGCAATAGCGGGTCAATGCGTGGAGTGGACAGAGCAAGCTCCATTTCCAGCTCCCTGTTCCAAAAAGCCATTTAATATATGGTCCCCACATGGGGGACGTATCAGATATTAAACTGATAAGAACAGATACTACACTTGATCTTAGCCATAGGAGGCCGAGAAGCGATGGCCTGAAATGGTTGGCCATTTCAGACGCACCCAGGCCTACAACCGACACCCATTGTGGAGACCTAGCCAAAGATTGCCGCAAGGAAGACATTTTCAGAAACTCTGGATGCATTCTCAATGACAGTTCGGGTGTGCTTGGGTTTTGGTCGGTTGTTTGGCTGTGTGTGTCTGTGTGTGCTCGTTGAAGCTGCGCCCAACGCGTTTTGAATCTGCATAACTCTGCCCACTTTGACACACCCACCATCCCCATTGTGACTGCAGGTGAAGGTTCCGTGCTAAGATTCTATCGACTGCAGGCAGCGCACCTGGTTGGTCAAAAGCATTAGAATACTCCTCACACAGGTGTATCTACAAGACACAAGACTAGCAGATTCGAGATCAGCACAGACACCAGTTTTCCTTTTTTTCAAATACCTATCATACACCGCATTTCAAAGTCGGTGGTCCACAAGAGGTAAACAATGTCTTCCAAAAGAATTCATGATCGGTGGTCACAAATGTGGTATGTATGGCAGAACTACTCATTGGATGCTTCAATTTAAATACCAAGTGCTGACAGCAGGCAGGGGCCTAATTCTGTAGATGGCACAGTATATTTGCTACACTGTAAGAAAGGCCTAATTCAGGCCTACATCTTAACACACCTGTGGCAGCAACCAGGAAAGACTGAAAATTGATTGCCTGATTGATTGATTGATTGCCTATTGAATGCAATGCAATGCTTGACATACATACATACATACATACATACATACATACATACATACATACATACAGAGGTGAAAGCAAGGCACACAAAATGTTGCAATTAGGCAAGTGAAATCGAGCAGCATGCTACATTTGGCAGCCAGCGGCATGTGAAATGTGCTTCCTTAACAACCCTGAAATAAATTCCCATCTAGGGTTCCAAGACAACTTACTGTGCTGATTAATTTCCATTCAATCTGTTTTTAGAAACCGGATCAGAGAAGGAGTGCACTGTTCCCGGAGAGACTGCAATAGCGGGTCAATGCGTGGAGTGGACAGAGCAAGCTCCATTTCCAGCTCCCTGTTCCAAAAAGCCATTTAATATATGGTCCCCACATGGGGGACGTATCAGATATTAAACTGATAAGAACAGATACTACACTTGATCTTAGCCATAGGAGGCCGAGAAGCGATGGCCTGAAATGGTTGGCCATTTCAGACGCACCCAGGCCTACAACCGACACCCATTGTGGAGACCTAGCCAAAGATTGCCGCAAGGAAGACATTTTCAGAAACTCTGGATGCATTCTCAATGACAGTTCGGGTGTGCTTGGGTTTTGGTCGGTTGTTTGGCTGTGTGTGTCTGTGTGTGCTCGTTGAAGCTGCGCCCAACGCGTTTTGAATCTGCATAACTCTGCCCACTTTGACACACCCACCATCCCCATTGTGACTGCAGGTGAAGGTTCCGTGCTAAGATTCTATCGACTGCAGGCAGCGCACCTGGTTGGTCAAAAGCATTAGAATACTCCTCACACAGGTGTATCTACAAGACACAAGACTAGCAGATTCGAGATCAGCACAGACACCAGTTTTCCTTTTTTTCAAATACCTATCATACACCGCATTTCAAAGTCGGTGGTCCACAAGAGGTAAACAATGTCTTCCAAAAGAATTCATGATCGGTGGTCACAAATGTGGTATGTATGGCAGAACTACTCATTGGATGCTTCAATTTAAATACCAAGTGCTGACAGCAGGCAGGGGCCTAATTCTGTAGATGGCACAGTATATTTGCTACACTGTAAGAAAGGCCTAATTCAGGCCTACATCTTAACACACCTGTGGCAGCAACCAGGAAAGACTGAAAATTGATTGCCTGATTGATTGATTGATTGCCTATTGAATGCAATGCAATGCTTGACATACATACATACATACATACATACATACATACATACATACATACATACAGAGGTGAAAGCAAGGCACACAAAATGTTGCAATTAGGCAAGTGAAATCGAGCAGCATGCTACATTTGGCAGCCAGCGGCATGTGAAATGTGCTTCCTTAACAACCCTGAAATAAATTCCCATCTAGGGTTCCAAGACAACTTACTGTGCTGATTAATTTCCATTCAATCTGTTTTTAGAAACCGGATCAGAGAAGGAGTGCACTGTTCCCGGAGAGACTGCAATAGCGGGTCAATGCGTGGAGTGGACAGAGCAAGCTCCATTTCCAGCTCCCTGTTCCAAAAAGCCATTTAATATATGGTCCCCACATGGGGGACGTATCAGATATTAAACTGATAAGAACAGATACTACACTTGATCTTAGCCATAGGAGGCCGAGAAGCGATGGCCTGAAATGGTTGGCCATTTCAGACGCACCCAGGCCTACAACCGACACCCATTGTGGAGACCTAGCCAAAGATTGCCGCAAGGAAGACATTTTCAGAAACTCTGGATGCATTCTCAATGACAGTTCGGGTGTGCTTGGGTTTTGGTCGGTTGTTTGGCTGTGTGTGTCTGTGTGTGCTCGTTGAAGCTGCGCCCAACGCGTTTTGAATCTGCATAACTCTGCCCACTTTGACACACCCACCATCCCCATTGTGACTGCAGGTGAAGGTTCCGTGCTAAGATTCTATCGACTGCAGGCAGCGCACCTGGTTGGTCAAAAGCATTAGAATACTCCTCACACAGGTGTATCTACAAGACACAAGACTAGCAGATTCGAGATCAGCACAGACACCAGTTTTCCTTTTTTTCAAATACCTATCATACACCGCATTTCAAAGTCGGTGGTCCACAAGAGGTAAACAATGTCTTCCAAAAGAATTCATGATCGGTGGTCACAAATGTGGTATGTATGGCAGAACTACTCATTGGATGCTTCAATTTAAATACCAAGTGCTGACAGCAGGCAGGGGCCTAATTCTGTAGATGGCACAGTATATTTGCTACACTGTAAGAAAGGCCTAATTCAGGCCTACATCTTAACACACCTGTGGCAGCAACCAGGAAAGACTGAAAATTGATTGCCTGATTGATTGATTGATTGCCTATTGAATGCAATGCAATGCTTGACATACATACATACATACATACATACATACATACATACATACATACATACAGAGGTGAAAGCAAGGCACACAAAATGTTGCAATTAGGCAAGTGAAATCGAGCAGCATGCTACATTTGGCAGCCAGCGGCATGTGAAATGTGCTTCCTTAACAACCCTGAAATAAATTCCCATCTAGGGTTCCAAGACAACTTACTGTGCTGATTAATTTCCATTCAATCTGTTTTTAGAAACCGGATCAGAGAAGGAGTGCACTGTTCCCGGAGAGACTGCAATAGCGGGTCAATGCGTGGAGTGGACAGAGCAAGCTCCATTTCCAGCTCCCTGTTCCAAAAAGCCATTTAATATATGGTCCCCACATGGGGGACGTATCAGATATTAAACTGATAAGAACAGATACTACACTTGATCTTAGCCATAGGAGGCCGAGAAGCGATGGCCTGAAATGGTTGGCCATTTCAGACGCACCCAGGCCTACAACCGACACCCATTGTGGAGACCTAGCCAAAGATTGCCGCAAGGAAGACATTTTCAGAAACTCTGGATGCATTCTCAATGACAGTTCGGGTGTGCTTGGGTTTTGGTCGGTTGTTTGGCTGTGTGTGTCTGTGTGTGCTCGTTGAAGCTGCGCCCAACGCGTTTTGAATCTGCATAACTCTGCCCACTTTGACACACCCACCATCCCCATTGTGACTGCAGGTGAAGGTTCCGTGCTAAGATTCTATCGACTGCAGGCAGCGCACCTGGTTGGTCAAAAGCATTAGAATACTCCTCACACAGGTGTATCTACAAGACACAAGACTAGCAGATTCGAGATCAGCACAGACACCAGTTTTCCTTTTTTTCAAATACCTATCATACACCGCATTTCAAAGTCGGTGGTCCACAAGAGGTAAACAATGTCTTCCAAAAGAATTCATGATCGGTGGTCACAAATGTGGTATGTATGGCAGAACTACTCATTGGATGCTTCAATTTAAATACCAAGTGCTGACAGCAGGCAGGGGCCTAATTCTGTAGATGGCACAGTATATTTGCTACACTGTAAGAAAGGCCTAATTCAGGCCTACATCTTAACACACCTGTGGCAGCAACCAGGAAAGACTGAAAATTGATTGCCTGATTGATTGATTGATTGCCTATTGAATGCAATGCAATGCTTGACATACATACATACATACATACATACATACATACATACATACATACATACAGAGGTGAAAGCAAGGCACACAAAATGTTGCAATTAGGCAAGTGAAATCGAGCAGCATGCTACATTTGGCAGCCAGCGGCATGTGAAATGTGCTTCCTTAACAACCCTGAAATAAATTCCCATCTAGGGTTCCAAGACAACTTACTGTGCTGATTAATTTCCATTCAATCTGTTTTTAGAAACCGGATCAGAGAAGGAGTGCACTGTTCCCGGAGAGACTGCAATAGCGGGTCAATGCGTGGAGTGGACAGAGCAAGCTCCATTTCCAGCTCCCTGTTCCAAAAAGCCATTTAATATATGGTCCCCACATGGGGGACGTATCAGATATTAAACTGATAAGAACAGATACTACACTTGATCTTAGCCATAGGAGGCCGAGAAGCGATGGCCTGAAATGGTTGGCCATTTCAGACGCACCCAGGCCTACAACCGACACCCATTGTGGAGACCTAGCCAAAGATTGCCGCAAGGAAGACATTTTCAGAAACTCTGGATGCATTCTCAATGACAGTTCGGGTGTGCTTGGGTTTTGGTCGGTTGTTTGGCTGTGTGTGTCTGTGTGTGCTCGTTGAAGCTGCGCCCAACGCGTTTTGAATCTGCATAACTCTGCCCACTTTGACACACCCACCATCCCCATTGTGACTGCAGGTGAAGGTTCCGTGCTAAGATTCTATCGACTGCAGGCAGCGCACCTGGTTGGTCAAAAGCATTAGAATACTCCTCACACAGGTGTATCTACAAGACACAAGACTAGCAGATTCGAGATCAGCACAGACACCAGTTTTCCTTTTTTTCAAATACCTATCATACACCGCATTTCAAAGTCGGTGGTCCACAAGAGGTAAACAATGTCTTCCAAAAGAATTCATGATCGGTGGTCACAAATGTGGTATGTATGGCAGAACTACTCATTGGATGCTTCAATTTAAATACCAAGTGCTGACAGCAGGCAGGGGCCTAATTCTGTAGATGGCACAGTATATTTGCTACACTGTAAGAAAGGCCTAATTCAGGCCTACATCTTAACACACCTGTGGCAGCAACCAGGAAAGACTGAAAATTGATTGCCTGATTGATTGATTGATTGCCTATTGAATGCAATGCAATGCTTGACATACATACATACATACATACATACATACATACATACATACATACATACAGAGGTGAAAGCAAGGCACACAAAATGTTGCAATTAGGCAAGTGAAATCGAGCAGCATGCTACATTTGGCAGCCAGCGGCATGTGAAATGTGCTTCCTTAACAACCCTGAAATAAATTCCCATCTAGGGTTCCAAGACAACTTACTGTGCTGATTAATTTCCATTCAATCTGTTTTTAGAAACCGGATCAGAGAAGGAGTGCACTGTTCCCGGAGAGACTGCAATAGCGGGTCAATGCGTGGAGTGGACAGAGCAAGCTCCATTTCCAGCTCCCTGTTCCAAAAAGCCATTTAATATATGGTCCCCACATGGGGGACGTATCAGATATTAAACTGATAAGAACAGATACTACACTTGATCTTAGCCATAGGAGGCCGAGAAGCGATGGCCTGAAATGGTTGGCCATTTCAGACGCACCCAGGCCTACAACCGACACCCATTGTGGAGACCTAGCCAAAGATTGCCGCAAGGAAGACATTTTCAGAAACTCTGGATGCATTCTCAATGACAGTTCGGGTGTGCTTGGGTTTTGGTCGGTTGTTTGGCTGTGTGTGTCTGTGTGTGCTCGTTGAAGCTGCGCCCAACGCGTTTTGAATCTGCATAACTCTGCCCACTTTGACACACCCACCATCCCCATTGTGACTGCAGGTGAAGGTTCCGTGCTAAGATTCTATCGACTGCAGGCAGCGCACCTGGTTGGTCAAAAGCATTAGAATACTCCTCACACAGGTGTATCTACAAGACACAAGACTAGCAGATTCGAGATCAGCACAGACACCAGTTTTCCTTTTTTTCAAATACCTATCATACACCGCATTTCAAAGTCGGTGGTCCACAAGAGGTAAACAATGTCTTCCAAAAGAATTCATGATCGGTGGTCACAAATGTGGTATGTATGGCAGAACTACTCATTGGATGCTTCAATTTAAATACCAAGTGCTGACAGCAGGCAGGGGCCTAATTCTGTAGATGGCACAGTATATTTGCTACACTGTAAGAAAGGCCTAATTCAGGCCTACATCTTAACACACCTGTGGCAGCAACCAGGAAAGACTGAAAATTGATTGCCTGATTGATTGATTGATTGCCTATTGAATGCAATGCAATGCTTGACATACATACATACATACATACATACATACATACATACATACATACATACAGAGGTGAAAGCAAGGCACACAAAATGTTGCAATTAGGCAAGTGAAATCGAGCAGCATGCTACATTTGGCAGCCAGCGGCATGTGAAATGTGCTTCCTTAACAACCCTGAAATAAATTCCCATCTAGGGTTCCAAGACAACTTACTGTGCTGATTAATTTCCATTCAATCTGTTTTTAGAAACCGGATCAGAGAAGGAGTGCACTGTTCCCGGAGAGACTGCAATAGCGGGTCAATGCGTGGAGTGGACAGAGCAAGCTCCATTTCCAGCTCCCTGTTCCAAAAAGCCATTTAATATATGGTCCCCACATGGGGGACGTATCAGATATTAAACTGATAAGAACAGATACTACACTTGATCTTAGCCATAGGAGGCCGAGAAGCGATGGCCTGAAATGGTTGGCCATTTCAGACGCACCCAGGCCTACAACCGACACCCATTGTGGAGACCTAGCCAAAGATTGCCGCAAGGAAGACATTTTCAGAAACTCTGGATGCATTCTCAATGACAGTTCGGGTGTGCTTGGGTTTTGGTCGGTTGTTTGGCTGTGTGTGTCTGTGTGTGCTCGTTGAAGCTGCGCCCAACGCGTTTTGAATCTGCATAACTCTGCCCACTTTGACACACCCACCATCCCCATTGTGACTGCAGGTGAAGGTTCCGTGCTAAGATTCTATCGACTGCAGGCAGCGCACCTGGTTGGTCAAAAGCATTAGAATACTCCTCACACAGGTGTATCTACAAGACACAAGACTAGCAGATTCGAGATCAGCACAGACACCAGTTTTCCTTTTTTTCAAATACCTATCATACACCGCATTTCAAAGTCGGTGGTCCACAAGAGGTAAACAATGTCTTCCAAAAGAATTCATGATCGGTGGTCACAAATGTGGTATGTATGGCAGAACTACTCATTGGATGCTTCAATTTAAATACCAAGTGCTGACAGCAGGCAGGGGCCTAATTCTGTAGATGGCACAGTATATTTGCTACACTGTAAGAAAGGCCTAATTCAGGCCTACATCTTAACACACCTGTGGCAGCAACCAGGAAAGACTGAAAATTGATTGCCTGATTGATTGATTGATTGCCTATTGAATGCAATGCAATGCTTGACATACATACATACATACATACATACATACATACATACATACATACATACAGAGGTGAAAGCAAGGCACACAAAATGTTGCAATTAGGCAAGTGAAATCGAGCAGCATGCTACATTTGGCAGCCAGCGGCATGTGAAATGTGCTTCCTTAACAACCCTGAAATAAATTCCCATCTAGGGTTCCAAGACAACTTACTGTGCTGATTAATTTCCATTCAATCTGTTTTTAGAAACCGGATCAGAGAAGGAGTGCACTGTTCCCGGAGAGACTGCAATAGCGGGTCAATGCGTGGAGTGGACAGAGCAAGCTCCATTTCCAGCTCCCTGTTCCAAAAAGCCATTTAATATATGGTCCCCACATGGGGGACGTATCAGATATTAAACTGATAAGAACAGATACTACACTTGATCTTAGCCATAGGAGGCCGAGAAGCGATGGCCTGAAATGGTTGGCCATTTCAGACGCACCCAGGCCTACAACCGACACCCATTGTGGAGACCTAGCCAAAGATTGCCGCAAGGAAGACATTTTCAGAAACTCTGGATGCATTCTCAATGACAGTTCGGGTGTGCTTGGGTTTTGGTCGGTTGTTTGGCTGTGTGTGTCTGTGTGTGCTCGTTGAAGCTGCGCCCAACGCGTTTTGAATCTGCATAACTCTGCCCACTTTGACACACCCACCATCCCCATTGTGACTGCAGGTGAAGGTTCCGTGCTAAGATTCTATCGACTGCAGGCAGCGCACCTGGTTGGTCAAAAGCATTAGAATACTCCTCACACAGGTGTATCTACAAGACACAAGACTAGCAGATTCGAGATCAGCACAGACACCAGTTTTCCTTTTTTTCAAATACCTATCATACACCGCATTTCAAAGTCGGTGGTCCACAAGAGGTAAACAATGTCTTCCAAAAGAATTCATGATCGGTGGTCACAAATGTGGTATGTATGGCAGAACTACTCATTGGATGCTTCAATTTAAATACCAAGTGCTGACAGCAGGCAGGGGCCTAATTCTGTAGATGGCACAGTATATTTGCTACACTGTAAGAAAGGCCTAATTCAGGCCTACATCTTAACACACCTGTGGCAGCAACCAGGAAAGACTGAAAATTGATTGCCTGATTGATTGATTGATTGCCTATTGAATGCAATGCAATGCTTGACATACATACATACATACATACATACATACATACATACATACATACATACAGAGGTGAAAGCAAGGCACACAAAATGTTGCAATTAGGCAAGTGAAATCGAGCAGCATGCTACATTTGGCAGCCAGCGGCATGTGAAATGTGCTTCCTTAACAACCCTGAAATAAATTCCCATCTAGGGTTCCAAGACAACTTACTGTGCTGATTAATTTCCATTCAATCTGTTTTTAGAAACCGGATCAGAGAAGGAGTGCACTGTTCCCGGAGAGACTGCAATAGCGGGTCAATGCGTGGAGTGGACAGAGCAAGCTCCATTTCCAGCTCCCTGTTCCAAAAAGCCATTTAATATATGGTCCCCACATGGGGGACGTATCAGATATTAAACTGATAAGAACAGATACTACACTTGATCTTAGCCATAGGAGGCCGAGAAGCGATGGCCTGAAATGGTTGGCCATTTCAGACGCACCCAGGCCTACAACCGACACCCATTGTGGAGACCTAGCCAAAGATTGCCGCAAGGAAGACATTTTCAGAAACTCTGGATGCATTCTCAATGACAGTTCGGGTGTGCTTGGGTTTTGGTCGGTTGTTTGGCTGTGTGTGTCTGTGTGTGCTCGTTGAAGCTGCGCCCAACGCGTTTTGAATCTGCATAACTCTGCCCACTTTGACACACCCACCATCCCCATTGTGACTGCAGGTGAAGGTTCCGTGCTAAGATTCTATCGACTGCAGGCAGCGCACCTGGTTGGTCAAAAGCATTAGAATACTCCTCACACAGGTGTATCTACAAGACACAAGACTAGCAGATTCGAGATCAGCACAGACACCAGTTTTCCTTTTTTTCAAATACCTATCATACACCGCATTTCAAAGTCGGTGGTCCACAAGAGGTAAACAATGTCTTCCAAAAGAATTCATGATCGGTGGTCACAAATGTGGTATGTATGGCAGAACTACTCATTGGATGCTTCAATTTAAATACCAAGTGCTGACAGCAGGCAGGGGCCTAATTCTGTAGATGGCACAGTATATTTGCTACACTGTAAGAAAGGCCTAATTCAGGCCTACATCTTAACACACCTGTGGCAGCAACCAGGAAAGACTGAAAATTGATTGCCTGATTGATTGATTGATTGCCTATTGAATGCAATGCAATGCTTGACATACATACATACATACATACATACATACATACATACATACATACATACAGAGGTGAAAGCAAGGCACACAAAATGTTGCAATTAGGCAAGTGAAATCGAGCAGCATGCTACATTTGGCAGCCAGCGGCATGTGAAATGTGCTTCCTTAACAACCCTGAAATAAATTCCCATCTAGGGTTCCAAGACAACTTACTGTGCTGATTAATTTCCATTCAATCTGTTTTTAGAAACCGGATCAGAGAAGGAGTGCACTGTTCCCGGAGAGACTGCAATAGCGGGTCAATGCGTGGAGTGGACAGAGCAAGCTCCATTTCCAGCTCCCTGTTCCAAAAAGCCATTTAATATATGGTCCCCACATGGGGGACGTATCAGATATTAAACTGATAAGAACAGATACTACACTTGATCTTAGCCATAGGAGGCCGAGAAGCGATGGCCTGAAATGGTTGGCCATTTCAGACGCACCCAGGCCTACAACCGACACCCATTGTGGAGACCTAGCCAAAGATTGCCGCAAGGAAGACATTTTCAGAAACTCTGGATGCATTCTCAATGACAGTTCGGGTGTGCTTGGGTTTTGGTCGGTTGTTTGGCTGTGTGTGTCTGTGTGTGCTCGTTGAAGCTGCGCCCAACGCGTTTTGAATCTGCATAACTCTGCCCACTTTGACACACCCACCATCCCCATTGTGACTGCAGGTGAAGGTTCCGTGCTAAGATTCTATCGACTGCAGGCAGCGCACCTGGTTGGTCAAAAGCATTAGAATACTCCTCACACAGGTGTATCTACAAGACACAAGACTAGCAGATTCGAGATCAGCACAGACACCAGTTTTCCTTTTTTTCAAATACCTATCATACACCGCATTTCAAAGTCGGTGGTCCACAAGAGGTAAACAATGTCTTCCAAAAGAATTCATGATCGGTGGTCACAAATGTGGTATGTATGGCAGAACTACTCATTGGATGCTTCAATTTAAATACCAAGTGCTGACAGCAGGCAGGGGCCTAATTCTGTAGATGGCACAGTATATTTGCTACACTGTAAGAAAGGCCTAATTCAGGCCTACATCTTAACACACCTGTGGCAGCAACCAGGAAAGACTGAAAATTGATTGCCTGATTGATTGATTGATTGCCTATTGAATGCAATGCAATGCTTGACATACATACATACATACATACATACATACATACATACATACATACATACAGAGGTGAAAGCAAGGCACACAAAATGTTGCAATTAGGCAAGTGAAATCGAGCAGCATGCTACATTTGGCAGCCAGCGGCATGTGAAATGTGCTTCCTTAACAACCCTGAAATAAATTCCCATCTAGGGTTCCAAGACAACTTACTGTGCTGATTAATTTCCATTCAATCTGTTTTTAGAAACCGGATCAGAGAAGGAGTGCACTGTTCCCGGAGAGACTGCAATAGCGGGTCAATGCGTGGAGTGGACAGAGCAAGCTCCATTTCCAGCTCCCTGTTCCAAAAAGCCATTTAATATATGGTCCCCACATGGGGGACGTATCAGATATTAAACTGATAAGAACAGATTTTTTTTTTTTTTTTTTTTTTAAAACCATTCAGGTTGTTTTATAAACAACAGTATGTAAGTCTTCCGAAAAACTCATTGTTGTTGCTTAAATATAACTCATCATCATGGTTATTCTTTATTTTTTTAACTCAAGAATATTTCCAAAAACAGGGATAGAAATAACATGTATGATAAACAAAGAACACACTAGGGTTTTGAAGTTACTGGTACTTCACCATATAATGCCATTTCATTACCTTCCAGATGCCTTCAGCGTCCAATCCTTCACCACCTCTACTCTTGTCCCATTTGTACATCACATATAGTCTAGATAGTATTAACCTTATACAATCATTTACCGGGATCATTTTTCTCTTGAATAATCCCAAATTTCTCACATCCCATAAGCTTTCCATTACACATACCATTATCAGCCATAAAATTCTTTCATTCATCTTACCACATGCCCCCATTCCAAACATTGCTACCCTCCAATTAATGTAATTTACACCTGCTAGTTCTTTACAAAGACCACCCACACCTTTCCACACACTATACGCATAATCACAGTCCCACATCACATGTCTCACAGTTTCACTCGCACCGCACCCATCTCTCGGACATACATTCGTTCTAATCAGATCCCTTCTTTTTTGCACCTCTCTTACAGGCAGTATATCATGCATGGCCATCCATACTACATCCTTCTGTTTATTTGACATTCCACTTGTACCCAACTTTTCCCATGTATCCGTTACCTCATTGAACCTCAAATCGTTGATGTTACATTCAATCTCATTTGCTCTCATTCTCTTCCTTACTTCTTTTGGTTTCTTAAACTCATTCATAGTCACAGCCAACAGATCATTCTTCCTAATAAACCTCTCAATCACATCATACCACACAGGACACTTAAATGCGACAGGCACACTTCCATCTCTTTTCACCCAACATAACCCATACAACATCCATCCAGCCATATATCGTACCATATACGCCCCTTTGTTTCTTTTTCCCATTAAGACTACCACTGTTTTAATATAATTGAGGCTCAAAAAAATTTCAATGTCTGGGAAATCCATACCACCATTCTCACATGTTTTATATAGGTGTTCTCTTTTTAATTTTTCCATTTTACTTCCCCAAAAGAATGTAAATATTAATTTTTGTACTCTTTTTATTTTTTTGTATGGAGATGGAAAAACTCCAGCCACATACAGCAAAATGGGCAGTATCACTGCCTTAATTATGAGTACCTTCCCATTCAATGTCAGGTCACGCATACGCCAAAAATTCAACTTTTTCTCTATTCGTGAACCACACTCATCCCAGCTTTCTGTACCCCTTAGATCCTCATTAAACCATACACCCAGCACTTTTATTGGTCCTTCCATACATGTCACACCATCCATCCTAATTCTGCTATCGCCAAAACATTTAAAACAACATTTATCCCAATTTACCCTAAAAGCAGACGCACCACAGAAAAAATCCAATAATAATTTCACTCTACTCATTGACGCAATACTTTCACTCACAATCACCACATCATCCATATATCCCAGTACTTTAGCATTCATTCCTTTACTTCCAGGTATTAACATTCCTCTTATGAGTTTCTCTCTTCTAATCAAACATAGCAGTGGTTCAATGACACTAATAAACAGTACAGGGGACATAGGGCACCCTTGTCTGACTCCTGATCTGATCAGGAATTTATCACTCAACCATCCATTCACTAAAATTTCACTCGACACCTTCTCATACAGACATCTCACACCATCTAAGAATTTTTTGGGGAAACCCATTTTTTTCAGCACTTCGAACATAAACACATGCGACACTCTATCGAAAGCTTTCTCAAAATCCAAAGCCAACACCATACACTTCTGCTTCCTATCTTTGCAGTCACCCAGTATATCTCTCAACAACATCAGGTTATCATTTATACATCTCCCAGGCACAGCACATACTTGGTCATCTTCCACAACTTTACCAATTACTTCACGCATACGATTCGCTAGTATTTTACTATACACTTTATAGTCCGAATTTAGCAGTGTAATTGGCCTCCAATTCCCCAATTTTTTCTTTTCCCCTTTTTTATAGATGAGCACAACCACACCTTCCTTCATTGATTCACACAATTCTCCATTCTCCCACATATACTTGCATACTTCAGTCAGATCCGCACCCATGCACTCCCACGCTTTCACATACAATTCTATTGGTAATCCATCTTTTCCTGGTGTTTTATTTTTCTGAGCACTAAACACCACCTTTTTTACCTCATCCAGAATCACATCATCACACAGATCCTCACATTCATCCTTATCTAATTTTCTCTCCATACTGCCTAACACCTCAATCATCAATCCAGAGTCAATCCATTTTTTGTCATATAGTCTGCCATAGAAACCCTTTACCTCCTTCATCACACCCTCCCCAGTTACACTCTTATCATTCTCGTCCAATAACTCATCCATGTCCGTTTTTTTACCATTCATTTTTTTGAAGAAATATCTGGTACATTTTTCATTTTTTTCCAGATGTTCTATTTTTGTCCTGTACATAATTTCTTTTCCCTTTCTCTCAATCAGACATTTTAGCTCATTTTTTGCTTCCACTAATAGGTCATTCACATCAATCCCAGACATACTGCATTTTCTCAGCCATTCAATCCGCATATTTAAATCTTTGAATTTATTTCTATACATGGCAGCTTTTTTATAGCCCCATTTTCTGAAGAATTTTTTTATTTCCTGCTTTACCCAATCCCACCATTCCAACACACATGCAAACCTATTTTTACAGTACCCCCATCTTTCATACTTCTTCTTAAAATCACTCATCACTCTTTCATCCTCCAGCAGCCTCACATTCAGCTTCCATACACCCCTGCCATGCACAAACCTCCCCTTCTCTTGGAACAGACCCCTCAAGTACTCGTGGTCTGAAAAGGGGACTGAACCTTGTTCAAACTTAAAACATTCAAAATTTTTGGAAAAAAACATCCTGTCAATTCTTGACTCAATCCCCCCTCTATCTGCCCTGTACGTAGGTGGAGGATTGTCTGAACTTACCATTGCGGCATCTAAAAAGGAAAAATCAGAAATTAAATGAGATAATTTTTTACCGGTTACATCACCGGTATCATCTGTGACACAATTAAAGTCACCAACAAAAATTGTAGGAATCTTTCCTGGCAAAAACAAAGATAATTTCTCTAACAGAGCAAGACGCTCTTCCTTTACAGTAGGACTATATACATTCACCACTCTTACCCGCAGCCCCCTATACCTAATTACAGCTATAATACACCGCCCCACCTCCACCACTGTATAACTGTCCATACAGTACTGCTTGTTCCCCAGCAGGATCCCCACACCATCATTTTTATTTACATGTGACCCAGACCATATGTGCTGTCCATGAGGCCAGTCCTGATCATTCGGAACTTCCGATAATCCGCACTCCTGCAGGCAGTAAATGTCGGCTCCCAGATTTTTCATATATTTCAGCACAGTAGACCTGCGTCCTTTAGATTTTATCTGCCTCACATTCAGGGATACGACATTAAGTGCAGCTTTGGCAGCCATATCAGCACTTTTTTATGTAAGTTTTTACATACCCACCACTTCTGTGTCAGCCTTGTCCTTCTGGAGGCAGGCAGGCGGACTGGTAACAGCTGGGAGAAGGAACCCCCTCTAAAAAAGCCATGTCAGGGGAGAAGCTGATGTCAGGGTACTCCCTGTCACTGATGGGACTTGCACTGTTCTCATCTGCATAATGGTATGCCAGGCGGGGCTTCTTCACAGCTTGGCCACTGGCTTCATGTGCTGGCCTCACTGCTGCTGTGAAGTCCCCCTGCTCCTTCACTTCACACTCACTGTCACTGCCATCCTCCTCCTCCTCCTCTGTCTGCATTGTGTCCCAGTGAGGTGTTTTATTCAGTGACACCTCCATGTCTCCCTCCCCGCAGGCAGAGAGATGTCCTGGGAGCTGGGAGCTGAGCTCCGTTTCTAGCTCCGCCCCCTTTGACACCTCCTGTGCAGTCACAGATTCCTCAGCCTCTGTAGCCACGCCCCCCGCTCTCCCCTCAGTGTCTGGAGCTCTGGGTGAGTCACACACAGCTGGCTGCTGATTACCTGAGGTAAGCTGATTACCTGCAGCTGCAGGGGAGATTTTTCTCTCAGTAATAATGCCATGAGGTCGGCGTTCCTGCAGAGCATTGCCACCAGAGAATGTAGGGCTGGCAGACGCTACCTGGGCATACAGCCTGGCTCCAGCAGCACTGTTTGCTCTACATTCCCTGTACATATGTCCTGCCTCCCCACAACCATTACACACTATGGGGTTAGGGCAGTCTTTTGCATAATGTCCAGGCAAATTACATTTTCTGCAGAGCATTGCAGTGGGGCAGTTATCCACAATGTGTCCATATTCATTGCATCTCCTGCAGTAGAAGGGGGCTTCAGGGAAAAACAAATACCCACTATCCCTCCCAATAGAGAAGTTCAGAGGGGGATAATGGATCCCCCCAGGGCCCTGAGGGTCCACACCAAAACGGACAAAAAATTTATGCTTCCCTGTCCAGAGCCCAGACTCCATGCTGATGACTCTGTGGGCGTACTGGACATAGGAGCAGTGTCTTTTCAGAAATTTCACAATTTCCTCCAGGGGCACAAAAGGATTGTGCATGAAAACTACTAGGGGTATGTCCCCTCTAGAATAAAGGACAGTAAATGTCAGTCCTGTGAGTAGGGCATTATCAGCATGGTCTCTCAGTGCTCTGTATAAGTTCTGGCAGGCTCCAGCAGATGAGAAAATCAGTACATACCGTCCATCTTTCCTGAACTCCTGCAGGCAGACAATGTCCTCCTTCTTCACCTTCAGCGTGTCATAAAGGATCATATTTACCAAATATCCCAGCGAGAAATGCATCCTCTTCTCCTGCGCGACATCAATACGAAATCCATTACGGACCCGGGCGTCACCGGTCCCTGCGAAGCGGACTACCACTCCCATCTTCCTTAAGATCGCCTTCTCTTTCCTCCACTCCTTACAGCACAGCCTTATGGCCAGACCAAGACATACTGCACTTGATCTTAGCCAAAAGGCCGAGAAGCGATGGCCTGAAATGGTTGGCCATTTCAGACGCACCCAGGCCTACAACCGACACCCATTGTGGAGACCGAGCCAAAGATTGCCGCAAGGAAGACATTTTCAGAAACTCTGGATGCATTCTCAATGACAGTTCGGGTGTGCTTGGGTTTTGGTCGGTTGTTTGGCTGTGTGTGTCTGTGTGTGCTCGTTGAAGCTGCGCCCAACGCGTTTTGAATCTGCATAACTCTGCCCACTTTGACACACCCACCATCCCCATTGTGACTGCAGGTGAAGGTTCCGTGCTAAGATTCTATCGACTGCAGGCAGCGCACCTGGTTGGTCAAAAGCATTAGAATACTCCTCACACAGGTGTATCTACAAGACACAAGACTAGCAGATTCGAGATCAGCACAGACACCAGTTTTCCTTTTTTTCAAATACCTATCATACACCGCATTTCAAAGTCGGTGGTCCACAAGAGGTAAACAATGTCTTCCAAAAGAATTCATGATCGGTGGTCACAAATGTGGTATGTATGGCAGAACTACTCATTGGATGCTTCAATTTAAATACCAAGTGCTGACAGCAGGCAGGGGCCTAATTCTGTAGATGGCACAGTATATTTGCTACACTGTAAGAAAGGCCTAATTCAGGCCTACATCTTAACACACCTGTGGCAGCAACCAGGAAAGACTGAAAATTGATTGCCTGATTGATTGATTGATTGCCTATTGAATGCAATGCAATGCTTGACATACATACATACATACATACATACATACATACATACATACATACATACATACATACATACAGAGGTGAAAGCAAGGCACACAAAATGTTGCAATTAGGCAAGTGAAATCGAGCAGCATGCTACATTTGGCAGCCAGCGGCATGTGAAATGTGCTTCCTTAACAACCCTGAAATAAATTCCCATCTAGGGTTCCAAGACAACTTGCTGTGCTGACTAATTTCCATTCAATCTGTTTTTAGAAACCGGATCAGAGAAGGAGTGCACTGTTCCCGGAGAGACTGCAATAGCGGGTCAATGCGTGGAGTGGACTGAGCAAGCTCCATTTCCAGCTCCCTGTTCCAAAAAGCCATTTAATATATGGTCCCCACATGGGGGACGTATCAGATATTAAACTGATAAGAACAGATAAGGTTTCAACAAAATTTTATTTAGTCATAAGACATAGAACAACAAGAAAAAATGAAACCTTTTGTGCAAAAGAAACAAACAATTACAATAATAAAATACAACAACATGAAACAACTTAATATAAAACAGTATTCCACATATAAAAACACCATCTACGATTCGCTTCCTTCTTCCCCACATCTTTAACATCCTTTAAGAAATAAATAAACATTTCACTAAAAGCCAATTTAATACAATCATTTACAGAGATAAAATCACGGTTAAAAAGTAAAATGTTTCTCGCTTTCCAGATTGCATTTTTGGCACAGTTTATTATACACCAGCATACTTTGAACTGGTGTGTAGTGGGGCAATTAAAAAGTCCATATAAAACATACTCATAGCTAAAATCTTTAAGACCACAAACCCATTTTAAAAGTATCCCCAATCTCCCCCAAAGTTCTTGTGCAAAACAGCAGTTCCAGAAAAGGTGCAAAACAGTCTCATCCTCTCGGCAAGAGTCTCTTGGGCACTTTGCCCGCGCCACCAGGCCTCTCCTGTGCTGGAAGTCTCTGGTTGGGAGGCACTGGTGGGCAGCCATCCATGCGATGTCTTTGTGAATGTTGGCCAAGAATTTCCCAAAAACGTTCCTCCACACACGCTTGGATCTACTCCAGGAGAAGTTGCTCACAGGGGACACTCCTTCTTCTCTTCTCAGATGAACCATCAATTTTTTTCTGTCCAGAAGGAGATCGGCATCCAAGTCCTTTAATTTATAAGTCCTTATCACCTTTTCTAAAACAATAAAATGCTTGGGCGGGCATAATAAAATGGGTGCTGATAAACATGGCCTGAACCATTTTTTAAAGATAAAACCGCAAGTATATTTTAAAAACAGACTAAAAGTAGAATTAGTGTTAAAAACTTTAAAACAAAAACAAAAGAAATTTACATATAAATACAAATGCAAGTCAGGGACATCTTTTCCTCCATTTTGTTGTTTCTTGTACATTTCCGTTCGCCTCAGCTTTTCCATTTTTGATCCCCAAATGAACATAAAAATACATCGAGTTAGTTTTTTTAGTATCAACTCAGAAGGAGGATATACCATGGCAACATAAAGCATCATAGGCAATAAAACAGATTTAATAATTAAAATTTTCCCTTCAATCGACAAGCATCTCAAATTCCAGAAGGAGAGCTTTTTCACCATTTTATGCTGTACCTCCTCCCAGCTCACGTGTCCATCATTTTTAGCATCAAATACTATACCCAAAATTTTTACCTCGTCGTGCCTCAATTTTACTGCTGGTAGGTCATTTGTATCCCAGGAACCCAAAATCAAACATTCAGTTTTATTAAAATTCATTTTAAAACCTGAAGCCTGACTAAAAAAATTGGTGCACATTACCACTCTCCGGAGTGAAGCAGGATCTGTACAGATGGCAGTAACATCATCCATGTAGGCAAATACTTTGACTTGGGCCCCTCCTCCACCCGGAATAGGAACCCCTCGGACCACTTTATCTCTCCGGATCATACACAGCAGGGGTTCCATAGCGCAAATAAAAAGAATTGGGGATAATGGACACCCCTGCTTCACTCCGGATTCCAACGGGATAAAATCTGTTAAAAAACCATTGACAGAAATTTGAGAAAACACATTATTATATAAAATCATAATACGAGATAAAAACATGTCGGGGATCGCCATTTGTTTTAAAACTTTAAAAAGATACTCATGCGAGACCCTGTCAAACGCCTTTTCAAAGTCCAGCGCCAACAGGGCCAGGCTCTGACTTCTATCCCTAGAGTACCATATTGCATCTCTAATAACATTTAAAATCTCAGCAATATTCCTCCCTGGTACTCCACATACTTGTTCGGGTTGTATCAATTTATTAATCACAGTTTTAAAACGACAAGCAATAATTTTAGCTAAAACTTTATAGTCCATGTTGAGGAGGGTGATAGGCCTCCAATTCCTGAGGTCATCACGAGCGCCCTTTTTCTTATAAATTAAGGACACTATCCCCCTCCTCCATGACTTAGGCAGCTCTGAACACATAAAAACCTCTTTAAAAAGTGCTAAAAGATCCTCCTTTAAAACATCCCAAAAAGTCAAATAAAATTCAACAGGTAGACCATCTGCTCCTGGGGCTTTCCCTTTTGAAAAACTTTTAAAAACACTAAAAAGTTCTTCCATGCTAAGATCTTCTATTAAAAACCCCTGGTCTACAGAACTTAACTTAAAATCCAGGATATTAAGAGCATCTTGTAAAAAAACATTATTTACACTTTTTTTACTAAAAAGGTCTCTATAAAAATTAAAAGCCACCTTCTTCATACCTTCCACAGTTGTTTCTCCATCAAGACAGGTGATCGTCTCCTTTTTCTCCATCACTTTTTTAAAAAAAAAACGTGTACACTTCTCACCTTCTTCTAAATGTTTCACTTTGGAATTAAAAATTATTTCTTTACCTTTTTGATCAAGGCACAATTGTATTTCAGTTTTTAGGCTTGCAATATCATCTTCCACCTCTAGTCCTATCTCTTTAAATTTATGGAGAGTTTGCAGTCTCATATTTAAATTTACATAAATCTGCTTTTTCCGCCGCGCCTTCCTCTTTCCAGCCCTGATAAAAAAAAACCTTATTTTATCTTTGATCACTTCCCACCAGGATAGGATTTTAATATATGGAGGCCTTAACTGTCTCCATTCCTGGTAGGCATTACAGAAGTCTGACCTCACCTGAGGGTCTTCCAGCAAATGGACCCCCAGACGCCACAAACCTCTATTTATCCTCAGCTCTCCTTGATACTCTATCTTTACGCTTAACATTTTATGATCAGAGAATAAATTAGGCATTAAAACAAATTGTACAGGGCTAAAATCCTCAGATAAAAACATAAAATCGATCCTGGAAGCCACTCCCCGACCGGACCATGTAAATCCTGGGTCCGTCGGCGAAAGCGACCTCCAGGCATCGCATAACTTAAAATCAGTCTGCAAGCTATTTAGTAAAAAACACGACTTATCTAACTTACGGATTGGGTCACCCCCTCCTCGGCGCTCATTCACATTCAGGCAATTAAAGTCCCCAGCTACCAAGAGAGGAGATGACCCTACACAGAATACCGGTAGAATTTCAAACAAACGTATACGCTCCTGTTTATCTGGTGGAGCGTACACATTAATGACACGGAAATTAAAATTATTAAAACACAAATGCACTAGGATAGCTCTGCCGGGTACAATCTCAGTAACAGAGGAGATGATGATGTTATTACCTCGGCAGAGCAGACCCACACCAGCAGACTTGTTTTCGTTCGAGCCCGACCATACAGAGGGCCCTAGTTTCCAGTCCTTTTTTATCTCGTTATACCGGATTCCATGCTGCAGACCACACTCCTGTAAAAAACATATATCAAAGTCTAATGTTTCAAAAAAATCAAAAAGAGCAGCCCTGCGGACAGGGCTCTTTAGAGATCTCACATTAAGTGAGAGACACCTCATGGATGGCATTTATGTCATGAGGGAGGAGAGATATCCTCAATGACTTCCATAAACTCCTCAATCACATCTGGCAGTGTGGAAAAAGAGTCAATGTTCTGGGGATCCGAGGAACCCGGTAATGGATACCCAGAAGAGTCCGTGTTCAGCCACATGTCTCCGCTGGGAAAACACACATCCGGAGACTCTGGATTGGCCTCCAGAAGAGTATCCCCTCGCAGCTTCTTTCCAGAAGGCTCAGGCAGCTCACTCGTACAGTCGTCCTCTGTGATAGCTACATGGCCTCTTACTTCCTGGGGGGCCTCCGGATCTGGCACAATGACCTCATCCACACCATCACCTGTAGGAGAAAAAACTGCGGTCTGCTGGCTCGAGTCCCTGGGAATGACTGGGGTCTTCGCCACAGTGCCCCCCACCGCCAACATAGTGGGGGCGCTCTGCTCCAACACACCAGCCTCATTCGAGACCTTCGACACAAGGGTTACCCCCCCAACGGGAGAGTCCCCCTGCTCCAGTCTCTGGGTGGTCCGCCCTCCGCCCTTTTTCCGGGACTTCGACACAGGAGGGCCTCCCTGAGGGCCACCACACTCCTGCTCCGTCCCCACCTTCTCCTCTGCGCCCTTGGCCTTCTCAGCCGCCTCCCCTGCTGTAGGAACAGTGGGACTTGGCTCAGGCCTTACTCCGGTCTCCGGGATACTCAGCTCAGCATGGACCGGGACAATAGCTGGTTCCTGCCTTGGCACGGGTCTCTCAGCCGCCTCTGCATACGTACGGACTTTAGTCCTATGTGGGCATCCTCGGAACATATGTCCAACCTCCCCGCATAGGTTACAAGCCTTCTTTTGAGGGCAATCCTTCATGAAGTGTCCGAATTGACCACAATTGCTGCAGCGGAATGCCCTTCTTTCCACACAATTCCCTTGGGTATGCCCCATCTTGCCACAGTTCCTGCAATACATAGGCATACCTGTGTAGAATAAGTAGCCACGGCTCTTCCCAATGGTGATGGTAGAGGGGGGATGTTCTGTTCCTCCAAAGCCCTCCGGATTTTTCTTCAGCCGCACCAGGAATTTCCGCTTGCCACACCAGAAACCAACGGCGTTTTTAACATTCCCTTGAAAGGTTACTTCATCGCAATAGCGACGCAAACAGGTTAAAATGTCCAGTACTTCCACAAAAGGATTTGGAAAGAAAACAATCATTTGTACCTCCTCTTGGACGAAAAGCAGGGAGAAGACCAGGCCCTCCAGTTCATCAGCAAAGATGTTGTCATTCACCTTTTGGACCAACTGCTGACAACAACCATGGCTCCTAAAGGTAATAGTATAAGTACCTTTCTGCTCATTGTCCTGAAAACAGAAGATGTCCTCTCTGCCGAACTCCAGGATCCCAAGAAGGACGGTGTTGCAAACGTAGCGGATTTCTTTCTCCTTCCGGAATCTCTCCAAGACCTCGATACGGACCGTGTTCCTCATCCGGGGTTCACCCGATGCAAAGGTAAGTGCAGCCGGCATCCTTCCGAGAAAGAACTCCAGCTGTAAACACAAAAAAAGGCTAGCGCCCTTTTAAGGCGATCGCAACTCGTTGCTCCGGACTAATCCTCTCTCCCTATAGCAGCAGGGGGGTGAAGCCCCTCCGAAGAGGAGCGATCCCCCCAGGCCGAGAGAGAGGGTACCGAAAGCACCCGACCTGACTACAATCTCACAGTTAAACTGATCGATCGCAGCCAAAAGGCCGAGAAGCGATGGCCTGAAATGGTTGGCCATTTCAGACGCACCCAGGCCTACAACCGACACCCATTGTGGAGACCGAGCCAAAGATTGCCGCAAGGAAGACATTTTCAGAAACTCTGGATGCATTCTCAATGACAGTTCGGGTGTGCTTGGGTTTTGGTCGGTTGTTTGGCTGTGTGTGTCTGTGTGTGCTCGTTGAAGCTGCGCCCAACGCGTTTTGAATCTGCATAACTCTGCCCACTTTGACACACCCACCATCCCCATTGTGACTGCAGGTGAAGGTTCCGTGCTAAGATTCTATCGACTGCAGGCAGCGCACCTGGTTGGTCAAAAGCATTAGAATACTCCTCACACAGGTGTATCTACAAGACACAAGACTAGCAGATTCGAGATCAGCACAGACACCAGTTTTCCTTTTTTTCAAATACCTATCATACACCGCATTTCAAAGTCGGTGGTCCACAAGAGGTAAACAATGTCTTCCAAAAGAATTCATGATCGGTGGTCACAAATGTGGTATGTATGGCAGAACTACTCATTGGATGCTTCAATTTAAATACCAAGTGCTGACAGCAGGCAGGGGCCTAATTCTGTAGATGGCACAGTATATTTGCTACACTGTAAGAAAGGCCTAATTCAGGCCTACATCTTAACACACCTGTGGCAGCAACCAGGAAAGACTGAAAATTGATTGCCTGATTGATTGATTGATTGCCTATTGAATGCAATGCAATGCTTGACATACATACATACATACATACATACATACATACATACATACATACATACATACATACATACAGAGGTGAAAGCAAGGCACACAAAATGTTGCAATTAGGCAAGTGAAATCGAGCAGCATGCTACATTTGGCAGCCAGCGGCATGTGAAATGTGCTTCCTTAACAACCCTGAAATAAATTCCCATCTAGGGTTCCAAGACAACTTGCTGTGCTGACTAATTTCCATTCAATCTGTTTTTAGAAACCGGATCAGAGAAGGAGTGCACTGTTCCCGGAGAGACTGCAATAGCGGGTCAATGCGTGGAGTGGACTGAGCAAGCTCCATTTCCAGCTCCCTGTTCCAAAAAGCCATTTAATATATGGTCCCCACATGGGGGACGTATCAGATATTAAACTGATAAGAACAGATAAGGTTTCAACAAAATTTTATTTAGTCATAAGACATAGAACAACAAGAAAAATGAAACCTTTTGTGCAAAAGAAACATAAACAATTACAATAATAAAATACAACAACATGAAACAACTTAATATAAAACAGTATTCCACATATAAAAACACCATCTACGATTCGCTTCCTTCTTCCCCACATCTTTAACATCCTTTAAGAAATAAATAAACATTTCACTAAAAGCCAATTTAATACAATCATTTACAGAGATAAAATCACGGTTAAAAAGTAAAATGTTTCTCGCTTTCCAGATTGCATTTTTGGCACAGTTTATTATACACCAGCATACTTTGAACTGGTGTGTAGTGGGGCAATTAAAAAGTCCATATAAAACATACTCATAGCTAAAATCTTTAAGACCACAAACCCATTTTAAAAGTATCCCCAATCTCCCCCAAAGTTCTTGTGCAAAACAGCAGTTCCAGAAAAGGTGCAAAACAGTCTCATCCTCTCGGCAAGAGTCTCTTGGGCACTTTGCCCGCGCCACCAGGCCTCTCCTGTGCTGGAAGTCTCTGGTTGGGAGGCACTGGTGGGCAGCCATCCATGCGATGTCTTTGTGAATGTTGGCCAAGAATTTCCCAAAAACGTTCCTCCACACACGCTTGGATCTACTCCAGGAGAAGTTGCTCACAGGGGACACTCCTTCTTCTCTTCTCAGATGAACCATCAATTTTTTTCTGTCCAGAAGGAGATCGGCATCCAAGTCCTTTAATTTATGAGTCCTTATCACCTTTTCTAAAACAATAAAATGCTTGGGCGGGCATAATAAAATGGGTGCTGATAAACATGGCCTGAACCATTTTTTAAAGATAAAACCGCAAGTATATTTTAAAAACAGACTAAAAGTAGAATTAGTGTTAAAAACTTTAAAACAAAAACAAAAGAAATTTACATATAAATACAAATGCAAGTCAGGGACATCTTTTCCTCCATTTTGTTGTTTCTTGTACATTTCCGTTCGCCTCAGCTTTTCCATTTTTGATCCCCAAATGAACATAAAAATACATCGAGTTAGTTTTTTTAGTATCAACTCAGAAGGAGGATATACCATGGCAACATAAAGCATCATAGGCAATAAAACAGATTTAATAATTAAAATTTTCCCTTCAATCGACAAGCATCTCAAATTCCAGAAGGAGAGCTTTTTCACCATTTTATGCTGTACCTCCTCCCAGCTCACGTGTCCATCATTTTTAGCATCAAATACTATACCCAAAATTTTTACCTCGTCGTGCCTCAATTTTACTGCTGGTAGGTCATTTGTATCCCAGGAACCCAAAATCAAACATTCAGTTTTATTAAAATTCATTTTAAAACCTGAAGCCTGACTAAAAAAATTGGTGCACATTACCACTCTCCGGAGTGAAGCAGGATCTGTACAGATGGCAGTAACATCATCCATGTAGGCAAATACTTTGACTTGGGCCCCTCCTCCACCCGGAATAGGAACCCCTCGGACCACTTTATCTCTCCGGATCATACACAGCAGGGGTTCCATAGCACAAATAAAAAGAATTGGGGATAATGGACACCCCTGCTTCACTCCGGATTCCAACGGGATAAAATCTGTTAAAAAACCATTGACAGAAATTTGAGAAAACACATTATTATATAAAATCATAATACGAGATAAAAACATGTCGGGGATCGCCATTTGTTTTAAAACTTTAAAAAGATACTCATGCGAGACCCTGTCAAACGCCTTTTCAAAGTCCAGCGCCAACAGGGCCAGGCTCTGACTTCTATCCCTAGAGTACCATATTGCATCTCTAATAACATTTAAAATCTCAGCAATATTCCTCCCTGGTACTCCACATACTTGTTCGGGTTGTATCAATTTATTAATCACAGTTTTAAAACGACAAGCAATAATTTTAGCTAAAACTTTATAGTCCATGTTGAGGAGGGTGATAGGCCTCCAATTTCTGAGGTCATCACGAGCGCCCTTTTTCTTATAAATTAAGGACACTATCCCCCTCCTCCATGACTTAGGCAGCTCTGAACACATAAAAACCTCTTTAAAAAGTGCTAAAAGATCCTCCTTTAAAACATCCCAAAAAATCAAATAAAATTCAACAGGTAGACCATCTGCTCCTGGGGCTTTCCCTTTTGAAAAACTTTTAAAAACACTAAAAAGTTCTTCCATGCTAAGATCTTCTATTAAAAACCCCTGGTCTACAGAACTTAACTTAAAATCCAGGATATTAAGAGCATCTTGTAAAAAAACATTATTTACACTTTTTTTACTAAAAAGGTCTCTATAAAAATTAAAAGCCACCTTCTTCATACCTTCCACAGTTGTTTCTCCATCAAGACAGGTGATCGTCTCCTTTTTCTCCATCACTTTTTTAAAAAAGAAACGTGTACACTTCTCACCTTCTTCTAAATGTTTCACTTTGGAATTAAAAATTATTTCTTTACCTTTTTGATCAAGGCACAATTGTATTTCAGTTTTTAGGCTTGCAATATCATCTTCCACCTCTAGTCCTATCTCTTTAAATTTATGGAGAGTTTGCAGTCTCATATTTAAATTCACATAAATCTGCTTTTTCCGCCGCGCCTTCCTCTTTCCAGCCCTGATAAAAAAAAACCTTATTTTATCTTTGATCACTTCCCACCAGGATAGGATTTTAATATATGGAGGCCTTAACTGTCTCCATTCCTGGTAGGCATTACAGAAGTCTGACCTCACCTGAGGGTCTTCCAGCAAATGGACCCCCAGACGCCACAAACCTCTATTTATCCTCAGCTCTCCTTGATACTCTATCTTTACGCTTAACATTTTATGATCAGAGAATAAATTAGGCATTAAAACAAATTGTACAGGGCTAAAATCCTCAGATAAAAACATAAAATCGATCCTGGAAGCCACTCCCCGACCGGACCATGTAAATCCTGGGTCCGTCGGCGAAAGCGACCTCCAGGCATCGCATAACTTAAAATCAGTCTGCAAGCTATTTAGTAAAAAACACGACTTATCTAACTTACGGATTGGGTCACCCCCTCCTCGGCGCTCATTCACATTCAGGCAATTAAAGTCCCCAGCTACCAAGAGAGGAGATGACCCTACACAGAATACCGGTAGAATTTCAAACAAACGTATACGCTCCTGTTTATCTGGTGGAGCGTACACATTAATGACACGGAAATTAAAATTATTAAAACACAAATGCACTAGGATAGCTCTGCCGGGTACAATCTCAGTAACAGAGGAGATGATGATGTTATTACCTCGGCAGAGCAGACCCACACCAGCAGACTTGTTTTCGTTCGAGCCCGACCATACAGAGGGCCCTAGTTTCCAGTCCTTTTTTATCTCGTTATACCGGATTCCATGCTGCAGACCACACTCCTGTAAAAAACATATATCAAAGTCTAATGTTTCAAAAAAATCAAAAAGAGCAGCCCTGCGGACAGGGCTCTTTAGAGATCTCACATTAAGTGAGAGACACCTCATGGATGGCATTTATGTCATGAGGGAGGAGAGATATCCTCAATTACTTCCATAAACTCCTCAATCACATCTGGCAGTGTGGAAAAAGAGTCAATGTTCTGGGGATCCGAGGAACCCGGTAATGGATACCCAGAAGAGTCCGTGTTCAGCCACATGTCTCCGCTGGGAAAACACACATCCGGAGACTCTGGATTGGCCTCCAGAAGAGTATCCCCTCGCAGCTTCTTTCCAGAAGGCTCAGGCAGCTCACTCGTACAGTCGTCCTCTGTGATAGCTACATGGCCTCTTACTTCCTGGGGGGCCTCCGGATCTGGCACAATGACCTCATCCACACCATCACCTGTAGGAGAAAAAACTGCGGTCTGCTGGCTCGAGTCCCTGGGAATGACTGGGGTCTTCGCCACAGTGCCCCCCACCGCCAACATAGTGGGGGCGCTCTGCTCCAACACACCAGCCTCATTCGAGACCTTCGACACAAGGGTTACCCCCCCAACGGGAGAGTCCCCCTGCTCCAGTCTCTGGGTGGTCCGCCCTCCGCCCTTTTTCCGGGACTTCGACACAGGAGGGCCTCCCTGAGGGCCACCACACTCCTGCTCCGTCCCCACCTTCTCCTCTGCGCCCTTGGCCTTCTCAGCCGCCTCCCCTGCTGTAGGAACAGTGGGACTTGGCTCAGGCCTTACTCCGGTCTCCGGGATACTCAGCTCAGCATGGACCGGGACAATAGCTGGTTCCTGCCTTGGCACGGGTCTCTCAGCCGCCTCTGCATACGTACGGACTTTAGTCCTATGTGGGCATCCTCGGAACATATGTCCAACCTCCCCGCATAGGTTACAAGCCTTCTTTTGAGGGCAATCCTTCATGAAGTGTCCGAATTGACCACAATTGCTGCAGCGGAATGCCCTTCTTTCCACACAATTCCCTTGGGTATGCCCCATCTTGCCACAGTTCCTGCAATACATAGGCATACCTGTGTAGAATAAGTAGCCACGGCTCTTCCCAATGGTGATGGTAGAGGGGGGATGTTCTGTTCCTCCAAAGCCCTCCGGATTTTTCTTCAGCCGCACCAGGAATTTCCGCTTGCCACACCAGAAACCAACGGCGTTTTTAACATTCCCTTGAAAGGTTACTTCATCGCAATAGCGACGCAAACAGGTTAAAATGTCCAGTACTTCCACAAAAGGATTTGGAAAGAAAACAATCATTTGTACCTCCTCTTGGACGAAAAGCAGGGAGAAGACCAGGCCCTCCAGTTCATCAGCAAAGATGTTGTCATTCACCTTTTGGACCAACTGCTGACAACAACCATGGCTCCTAAAGGTAATAGTATAAGTACCTTTCTGCTCATTGTCCTGAAAACAGAAGATGTCCTCTCTGCCGAACTCCAGGATCCCAAGAAGGACGGTGTTGCAAACGTAGCGGATTTCTTTCTCCTTCCGGAATCTCTCCAAGACCTCGATACGGACCGTGTTCCTCATCCGGGGTTCACCCGATGCAAAGGTAAGTGCAGCCGGCATCCTTCCGAGAAAGAACTCCAGCTGTAAACACAAAAAAAGGCTAGCGCCCTTTTAAGGCGATCGCAACTCGTTGCTCCGGACTAATCCTCTCTCCCTATAGCAGCAGGGGGGTGAAGCCCCTCCGAAGAGGAGCGATCCCCCCAGGCCGAGAGAGAGGGTACCGAAAGCACCCGACCTGACTACAATCTCACAGTTAAACTGATCGATCGCAGCCAAAAGGCCGAGAAGCGATGGCCTGAAATGGTTGGCCATTTCAGACGCACCCAGGCCTACAACCGACACCCATTGTGGAGACCGAGCCAAAGATTGCCGCAAGGAAGACATTTTCAGAAACTCTGGATGCATTCTCAATGACAGTTCGGGTGTGCTTGGGTTTTGGTCGGTTGTTTGGCTGTGTGTGTCTGTGTGTGCTCGTTGAAGCTGCGCCCAACGCGTTTTGAATCTGCATAACTCTGCCCACTTTGACACACCCACCATCCCCATTGTGACTGCAGGTGAAGGTTCCGTGCTAAGATTCTATCGACTGCAGGCAGCGCACCTGGTTGGTCAAAAGCATTAGAATACTCCTCACACAGGTGTATCTACAAGACACAAGACTAGCAGATTCGAGATCAGCACAGACACCAGTTTTCCTTTTTTTCAAATACCTATCATACACCGCATTTCAAAGTCGGTGGTCCACAAGAGGTAAACAATGTCTTCCAAAAGAATTCATGATCGGTGGTCACAAATGTGGTATGTATGGCAGAACTACTCATTGGATGCTTCAATTTAAATACCAAGTGCTGACAGCAGGCAGGGGCCTAATTCTGTAGATGGCACAGTATATTTGCTACACTGTAAGAAAGGCCTAATTCAGGCCTACATCTTAACACACCTGTGGCAGCAACCAGGAAAGACTGAAAATTGATTGCCTGATTGATTGATTGATTGCCTATTGAATGCAATGCAATGCTTGACATACATACATACATACATACATACATACATACATACATACATACATACATACATACATACATACATACAGAGGTGAAAGCAAGGCACACAAAATGTTGCAATTAGGCAAGTGAAATCGAGCAGCATGCTACATTTGGCAGCCAGCGGCATGTGAAATGTGCTTCCTTAACAACCCTGAAATAAATTCCCATCTAGGGTTCCAAGACAACTTGCTGTGCTGACTAATTTCCATTCAATCTGTTTTTAGAAACCGGATCAGAGAAGGAGTGCACTGTTCCCGGAGAGACTGCAATAGCGGGTCAATGCGTGGAGTGGACTGAGCAAGCTCCATTTCCAGCTCCCTGTTCCAAAAAGCCATTTAATATATGGTCCCCACATGGGGGACGTATCAGATATTAAACTGATAAGAACAGATTTTTTTTAACTTGGAAGTACCCACATTTAGGTACACCCGTTTATTAAGGTTTTAAAAGCAATTACAGAAAAAAAAAGACGTATGTATACAGTGTATCACATATTTAAAGCATTAATAACATATCAATCAGAATTTTTTTTTTTTTTTTTTTTTTTTTTTTTTTTCCAATGTTACATGCAGTAAAGACAAGTAATATACAAGCATCGGCCAATAATTCGCATTTATGGTAGCGTTCAAATTATGGTATTCCACTCTTCTACCATCCATTGCTTTGACAATAAAAGATTCTTTTTCTTGTCCAATAAAAAATAAATATACATCTCACTAAAAGCCAATGATAAAACGTCTTTCACAGATAAAACATCATGTTTAAAAAGAAGGATGTTCCTGGCCTTCCATAGAGCTTCTTTGATGGTGCTGATTGTCTTCCATGCGATGATCCTCTTAGTTGCGTTGGGGCATTCCATGCATCCAAACAAAACAGTCTCAAAACTTAAGTCTTTCAAATCAGTTATTTTCTGGAGTAAAGGGAAAAATTTTGTCCATATTTGTCTTGTGAATTGACAAGTCCAAAAAATGTGCAGCACTGTTTCTTCCCTTTGGCAGTCCTCTCTCGGGCACTTGGCGGATCTCACGAGTCCTCTTCGGTGCTGGAATGCCCGGCATGGAAGACAATCATGCACACAGCTCCAGGCCAGGTCCTTCTGGGAATTAAAAAGATACGAGGCATTAACATTTTTCCAAATCTCTAAACACTTAGGATCATTAAAGTTTTCAATCTGCGTCACTTGTTCTTTTCCTTTGAGGCCCTTTAGGATCTTTTTGCTATCCCCTAGGGCCTCTGTGTTTATGCCCTTTAGGTCATATGTGTTAACAATGGTACCTAAGATTTTATAGTTTTCGGGTGTGTTAAAAGCATATGGGGAATTTAAAACTGTTTCAAACCACCCAAGGCGTCTCATAAAAAAACCAATGTTAAAACGTATAAAATATGACCAGTAAGTATTTTTAAAAAGGGAATTAAAACACAGGACAAAGAAACGGATTAAAACAAATGCTCTAAAATCTGGGAAGTCTTTGCCACCATTACCTTTGGATTTTACCACCAGCTCTCTCTTTAGTTTTTCCATCTTGGAACTCCAATAAAAGGTAAAACAAGCTTTAATTATTTTGTTAAAAATGCCGTTTGGAGGGGGGAAGACCAGGCTTAAATATAATAAAAGCGGCAATATGACCATTTTAATAATTAAAATTTTCCCCTCCATAGTCATTTTTCTCAAATTCCACATACACAGCTTTTGGTTTACCTTCTGAGCCACCATATTCCAGCTTTCAGTGCCTTTATTTTCTTCATTAAAAATAACACCTAAAACTTGAACAGAGTCCCTCTCAGGAACTTGGATATCTGTTAAAACCACCTTGCCAACCTTAAAAATAGAACTTTTATTAAAATTTAATTTAAAACCAGACCCACAGCAGAAAAACTCCACCTGCCTTAAGGCTTTTTGTATGGAAGGAGAATCCCTGCATATTATGGCTACATCATCCATATACCCTGTGACTTTAGCCTCCAGACCCCCTCCACCAGGCAGTGGGATTCCCCGGATTTGTTTATCCCTCCTCAGGGCACATAGCAGGGGTTCAAGAGCACAAATAAATAAAAGTGGGGACAGGGGACAACCCTGCTTAACCCCAGATTTTAAAACAACGTCTTTAGTTTTAAAACCATTTATCACAATTTTGCTTGTGCAGTCTTTATAAAATGCCTTAAGTGACTCTAAAAAACCTTCTGGTATACCCATTTTATTTAAAACATTAAAAAGGAACTCGTGAGATACTCTATCAAAAGCTTTCTCGAAATCAAGGGATAAGACCGCCATTCCACCTCCCCTTGATTTAGTGTCATCAATTATGTCTTTAATTAAATTTAGGTTTTCCCATATGCTTCTCTCTGGTATACCACAGACCTGGTTAGGATGTATTATGTTTCCCACCACTTTTTTGAGTCTGTTTGCACAAATTTTGGCCATTATTTTATAGTCACAGTTTAAAAGGGTTATTGGTCTCCAATTCTTTATGTCTGTTTTGTCCCCTTTTTTATATATAAGGGAAACCTCACCCTTTTTCCAAGAGGTGGGGAGAGTTTTTGTATTAAAAACCTCACTTAAAATATTTAAAAGATCTTCTTGTAAAAGCTCATAAAAACTGGAATAAAATTCTATGGGGATACCGTCTGGCCCGGGGACTTTTCCTGGTTTAAAACTTTTCACTGTTTCAGCCACCTCTTCCTTGCTCAGGTCCTGCAATAAAAAGTTTTGTGACACTGGGTCTAAAATAGTTGTGATTTCTTCCATAGAGCTTTCCATAAAACTATTGTCTATAACTTTTTTATTAAAAAGGTCAGCATAAAATAGGTGGACTTTTTTTAAAATTCCCTCTATTTCATTTTCTCCCTCCAAAGAATTAATAAATACCCTTTTTCCGACCATATTTTTAAAGAAATAACGGGAACAAGTTTCATTCTCTTCTATATGCTTGACTTTTGAGTGAAAGATTAATTGTTTCCCTCTTTGTTCCAAGCATCTTGATATTTCAGTTTTGAGATTACAAATATCTTTATCCACATCAATGTCATGCTCACGTAGTTTGTAGAGGGTTTGCAGTCGGGTATTTAGGAGGTTGTAAATCTCTCTCTTTTCTTTAGCTTTTTGTACTCCAACTTTAATAAAGAAATCTTTAATATTTTTCTTCATTTTTTCCCACCACCTACTAATAGGGGTACGGGGATCTCTAGTTTGTTTGCAATTTGTATAAAATTCCGTAAAACTGGTTAAAATTTCTGGATCATCTAAGAGAGAGACATTTAGTTTCCAGGCACCTTTACCTTTTTTCTTAAAATCATCATAATTAACATTAAAAAGTAAAAGTTTATGGTCTGAAAAGACATTGGTTAAAAGCTCACATTTAAAAGGCAGTATGGAATTAGAACAAAAAATAAAATCAATTCTGGAGCTACAGTTCACATTGCTCCAGGTTACCCACTCTTCAGCAGGGAGATTCATATTGCATTCCTTAAAACAATCGATAAGTTTAAAATCATGCACAACGTTTCTGAGCATAAAAGAGGTTTTATCGTAGTTTCTGCTTACCGCATTGGAGAATCTTTTCTCCCCACCCATAATACAATTAAAATCACCTGCTAAAATAAGAGGATCAGAATCATTAATAAAAAGGGGTAACATTTCTAACATTTTTGCTCTTTCATTTTTCTCAGTAGATCCATAAAAATTTAAAAACTGCCATTTAAAACCATTAATAAAAGCTTTAACCAATAAAATCCTGCCTGGTAAAACCTCCTGAACTGAGTCAATAAAAACATTACCTTTAAAAAGAATGGCGACCCCTGCTGACCTGGATTCATTTGATCCTGACCACACTGAGGGTCCATGTGTCCAATCTGTTTTATACTTGTTATAATTTAAAGAGTGTGGAATATTGCATTCCTGTAAGAAGATAACTGATGCCGACAAAGTGTACAAAAAGTCAAAGAGCGCCAACCTCCTGGGTTTTGTTTTAATCCCTCTAGCGTTGAGGGATATTCCAGAGATCCCCGCCATAAGAGAAAATAAGAGGTACGAAATTCAAAAACTCTTACCTCAGCTGGCTTATATGTCCTCATCGGAGGGTTCGGTCTTGTCGGCGACGGTCATGAGGGAAGAGATCTCGGAGGACTCTCCATCAGACAGGGCTTCGGATGGCATTACACTTTCCGGGACGAGCTCACTCTCCATAAATAAGACCTTACTTGTCAGGTAGGCCGACCCCCATCCCTGCTCCTGATCTCCCACCGGCCCCCCCTCCAGGGGACCAATCGGAGGGGTCAGATCGAGCTCGGGTGCCGGCTGTCCTCTGACCGGAGTTACAGGAATGGCTGAGGTAGCCACCCCAGACCCCCTCTCCATCTCTGAAGAGGGTGGGGTTGCCCGCTCCTCCATGGGCATCTCTTCGGGTTTCCCACCTCCATCAGGGGGTTCCTGTGGGGGTACTTCCCTTGATGCACCACCTGTTTTCTCCTGGACTTTCCGCCTTTTTGAGTCCGATTTTCCGCGCCCTAGAGCCGTCCCGGAAGATCGCAGAGACAAGGGTTGGCTTTTTGCAGAAGCAGCTGTACCCTCTGCGGGGTCCTCTTTCTGCTGCCTGCTCTCCTTCTGCCGTTCCCTCCTGCGTCTCGCTTTCTCGTTTCTCACTTCAGTGTAGCCATCCTTACCTGTACCAGGTACCTCATTCGACTCGTCCATCGACTCCTCCTCATCCTCCTTTGTCTCGGGGACAGCAGAACCAGCCGAGGGTTGGCAGGGGGCCGGAGGCTGTTCCTTCTCGGGTTGTGCTCCTTTTGTGTTTTTCCTGTTAGGACAAAATGAAAAAGAATGATCTTTTGCAAGACAATTTGTACACATATTTTCTGCCTGGCATTGCTCGGTTTTATGTTCCTGGCTCCCACATTTTGCACAGGTCGGGTCACAATTTGAATGCCCATATAGTTTACATTTTCTACAGAAGGACGGCATGCCATTAAAATAGAGGTCGCCATTCGTTTTGCCAATTTTAAAACGAGCTGGTGGTAAATCTACTCCTCCAGGTTTTGAGGCATTTTTGACACAGGTTACAACATATCTCCATTTGGAGGTCCAAATGCCGCATTCATTCAAAATCTTCCCCAAACAATTGACTTTTTTGAAGAAACCCAACAGGTATCTTCCGATTTCGCTTTCTTGCATATGGGGTGAATAAATTTTAACAATCAAGAGCCTGGTCTCTTCTAAATCATGAATAGCAAATTTAACCCCTTTAAGTTCGGGGTTTTTCTGGATAATCACATCAGGGGAGATGACCTGGTTACAAACATGCTGATGGATACCTTCTCCGGTAAAAGTCACATCATAGATACCACGTCTTGGATAGTCCTGGATGGCCAGGATTTCGTGTTTCCGGACTGAAAGAGCCTTCTCCAGGACATTGCCAACCACGAATTTTAGTCCACGGCCATCTCCTCCACCTTTCTCAAAATAAATCCTAACCGTATGCTTTAGAAGAGCATAGGTTGGAACATCACCAGGATCTGGGTCCATGGTTATAAGGAAAAAAAAAACGGGGGTGTTCCGCAACAAACGGGGGTGTTCCGCAACAAGGAAAGGGCACCAAGTAATCCAAAGACTACCTGGCTAGGGCGATCGCAACTCGTTGCCTAGGGACTAAGCCCACCTCCCTATAGCAACAAGGGATTGGATCCCACTACAAGAGTGGGACCCGCACCCAAGGCCGAGAGGCGGGGTACCCCAGGCACCTAAAGGACTTCGACCAAATGCAAGAAAATCCTACACTTGATCTTAGCCAAAAGGCCGAGAAGCGATGGCCTGAAATGGTTGGCCATTTCAGACGCACCCAGGCCTACAACCGACACCCATTGTGGAGACCGAGCCAAAGATTGCCGCAAGGAAGACATTTTCAGAAACTCTGGATGCATTCTCAATGACAGTTCGGGTGTGCTTGGGTTTTGGTCGGTTGTTTGGCTGTGTGTGTCTGTGTGTGCTCGTTGAAGCTGCGCCCAACGCGTTTTGAATCTGCATAACTCTGCCCACTTTGACACACCCACCATCCCCATTGTGACTGCAGGTGAAGGTTCCGTGCTAAGATTCTATCGACTGCAGGCAGCGCACCTGGTTGGTCAAAAGCATTAGAATACTCCTCACACAGGTGTATCTACAAGACACAAGACTAGCAGATTCGAGATCAGCACAGACACCAGTTTTCCTTTTTTTCAAATACCTATCATACACCGCATTTCAAAGTCGGTGGTCCACAAGAGGTAAACAATGTCTTCCAAAAGAATTCATGATCGGTGGTCACAAATGTGGTATGTATGGCAGAACTACTCATTGGATGCTTCAATTTAAATACCAAGTGCTGACAGCAGGCAGGGGCCTAATTCTGTAGATGGCACAGTATATTTGCTACACTGTAAGAAAGGCCTAATTCAGGCCTACATCTTAACACACCTGTGGCAGCAACCAGGAAAGACTGAAAATTGATTGCCTGATTGATTGATTGATTGCCTATTGAATGCAATGCAATGCTTGACATACATACATACATACATACATACATACATACATACATACATACATACATACATACATACAGAGGTGAAAGCAAGGCACACAAAATGTTGCAATTAGGCAAGTGAAATCGAGCAGCATGCTACATTTGGCAGCCAGCGGCATGTGAAATGTGCTTCCTTAACAACCCTGAAATAAATTCCCATCTAGGGTTCCAAGACAACTTGCTGTGCTGACTAATTTCCATTCAATCTGTTTTTAGAAACCGGATCAGAGAAGGAGTGCACTGTTCCCGGAGAGACTGCAATAGCGGGTCAATGCGTGGAGTGGACTGAGCAAGCTCCATTTCCAGCTCCCTGTTCCAAAAAGCCATTTAATATATGGTCCCCACATGGGGGACGTATCAGATATTAAACTGATAAGAACAGATACTACACTTGATCTTAGCCATAGGAGGCCGAGAAGCGATGGCCTGAAATGGTTGGCCATTTCAGACGCACCCAGGCCTACAACCGACACCCATTGTGGAGACCGAGCCAAAGATTGCCGCAAGGAAGACATTTTCAGAAACTCTGGATGCATTCTCAATGACAGTTCGGGTGTGCTTGGGTTTTGGTCGGTTGTTTGGCTGTGTGTGTCTGTGTGTGCTCGTTGAAGCTGCGCCCAACGCGTTTTGAATCTGCATAACTCTGCCCACTTTGACACACCCACCATCCCCATTGTGACTGCAGGTGAAGGTTCCGTGCTAAGATTCTATCGACTGCAGGCAGCGCACCTGGTTGGTCAAAAGCATTAGAATACTCCTCACACAGGTGTATCTACAAGACACAAGACTAGCAGATTCGAGATCAGCACAGACACCAGTTTTCCTTTTTTTCAAATACCTATCATACACCGCATTTCAAAGTCGGTGGTCCACAAGAGGTAAACAATGTCTTCCAAAAGAATTCATGATCGGTGGTCACAAATGTGGTATGTATGGCAGAACTACTCATTGGATGCTTCAATTTAAATACCAAGTGCTGACAGCAGGCAGGGGCCTAATTCTGTAGATGGCACAGTATATTTGCTACACTGTAAGAAAGGCCTAATTCAGGCCTACATCTTAACACACCTGTGGCAGCAACCAGGAAAGACTGAAAATTGATTGCCTGATTGATTGATTGATTGCCTATTGAATGCAATGCAATGCTTGACATACATACATACATACATACATACATACATACATACATACATACATACATACATACAGAGGTGAAAGCAAGGCACACAAAATGTTGCAATTAGGCAAGTGAAATCGAGCAGCATGCTACATTTGGCAGCCAGCGGCATGTGAAATGTGCTTCCTTAACAACCCTGAAATAAATTCCCATCTAGGGTTCCAAGACAACTTGCTGTGCTGACTAATTTCCATTCAATCTGTTTTTAGAAACCGGATCAGAGAAGGAGTGCACTGTTCCCGGAGAGACTGCAATAGCGGGTCAATGCGTGGAGTGGACTGAGCAAGCTCCATTTCCAGCTCCCTGTTCCAAAAAGCCATTTAATATATGGTCCCCACATGGGGGACGTATCAGATATTAAACTGATAAGAACAGATACTACACTTGATCTTAGCCATAGGAGGCCGAGAAGCGATGGCCTGAAATGGTTGGCCATTTCAGACGCACCCAGGCCTACAACCGACACCCATTGTGGAGACCGAGCCAAAGATTGCCGCAAGGAAGACATTTTCAGAAACTCTGGATGCATTCTCAATGACAGTTCGGGTGTGCTTGGGTTTTGGTCGGTTGTTTGGCTGTGTGTGTCTGTGTGTGCTCGTTGAAGCTGCGCCCAACGCGTTTTGAATCTGCATAACTCTGCCCACTTTGACACACCCACCATCCCCATTGTGACTGCAGGTGAAGGTTCCGTGCTAAGATTCTATCGACTGCAGGCAGCGCACCTGGTTGGTCAAAAGCATTAGAATACTCCTCACACAGGTGTATCTACAAGACACAAGACTAGCAGATTCGAGATCAGCACAGACACCAGTTTTCCTTTTTTTCAAATACCTATCATACACCGCATTTCAAAGTCGGTGGTCCACAAGAGGTAAACAATGTCTTCCAAAAGAATTCATGATCGGTGGTCACAAATGTGGTATGTATGGCAGAACTACTCATTGGATGCTTCAATTTAAATACCAAGTGCTGACAGCAGGCAGGGGCCTAATTCTGTAGATGGCACAGTATATTTGCTACACTGTAAGAAAGGCCTAATTCAGGCCTACATCTTAACACACCTGTGGCAGCAACCAGGAAAGACTGAAAATTGATTGCCTGATTGATTGATTGATTGCCTATTGAATGCAATGCAATGCTTGACATACATACATACATACATACATACATACATACATACATACATACATACATACATACATACATACATACAGAGGTGAAAGCAAGGCACACAAAATGTTGCAATTAGGCAAGTGAAATCGAGCAGCATGCTACATTTGGCAGCCAGCGGCATGTGAAATGTGCTTCCTTAACAACCCTGAAATAAATTCCCATCTAGGGTTCCAAGACAACTTGCTGTGCTGACTAATTTCCATTCAATCTGTTTTTAGAAACCGGATCAGAGAAGGAGTGCACTGTTCCCGGAGAGACTGCAATAGCGGGTCAATGCGTGGAGTGGACTGAGCAAGCTCCATTTCCAGCTCCCTGTTCCAAAAAGCCATTTAATATATGGTCCCCACATGGGGGACGTATCAGATATTAAACTGATAAGAACAGATACTACACTTGATCTTAGCCATAGGAGGCCGAGAAGCGATGGCCTGAAATGGTTGGCCATTTCAGACGCACCCAGGCCTACAACCGACACCCATTGTGGAGACCGAGCCAAAGATTGCCGCAAGGAAGACATTTTCAGAAACTCTGGATGCATTCTCAATGACAGTTCGGGTGTGCTTGGGTTTTGGTCGGTTGTTTGGCTGTGTGTGTCTGTGTGTGCTCGTTGAAGCTGCGCCCAACGCGTTTTGAATCTGCATAACTCTGCCCACTTTGACACACCCACCATCCCCATTGTGACTGCAGGTGAAGGTTCCGTGCTAAGATTCTATCGACTGCAGGCAGCGCACCTGGTTGGTCAAAAGCATTAGAATACTCCTCACACAGGTGTATCTACAAGACACAAGACTAGCAGATTCGAGATCAGCACAGACACCAGTTTTCCTTTTTTTCAAATACCTATCATACACCGCATTTCAAAGTCGGTGGTCCACAAGAGGTAAACAATGTCTTCCAAAAGAATTCATGATCGGTGGTCACAAATGTGGTATGTATGGCAGAACTACTCATTGGATGCTTCAATTTAAATACCAAGTGCTGACAGCAGGCAGGGGCCTAATTCTGTAGATGGCACAGTATATTTGCTACACTGTAAGAAAGGCCTAATTCAGGCCTACATCTTAACACACCTGTGGCAGCAACCAGGAAAGACTGAAAATTGATTGCCTGATTGATTGATTGATTGCCTATTGAATGCAATGCAATGCTTGACATACATACATACATACATACATACATACATACATACATACATACATACATACATACATACATACAGAGGTGAAAGCAAGGCACACAAAATGTTGCAATTAGGCAAGTGAAATCGAGCAGCATGCTACATTTGGCAGCCAGCGGCATGTGAAATGTGCTTCCTTAACAACCCTGAAATAAATTCCCATCTAGGGTTCCAAGACAACTTGCTGTGCTGACTAATTTCCATTCAATCTGTTTTTAGAAACCGGATCAGAGAAGGAGTGCACTGTTCCCGGAGAGACTGCAATAGCGGGTCAATGCGTGGAGTGGACTGAGCAAGCTCCATTTCCAGCTCCCTGTTCCAAAAAGCCATTTAATATATGGTCCCCACATGGGGGACGTATCAGATATTAAACTGATAAGAACAGATACTACACTTGATCTTAGCCATAGGAGGCCGAGAAGCGATGGCCTGAAATGGTTGGCCATTTCAGACGCACCCAGGCCTACAACCGACACCCATTGTGGAGACCGAGCCAAAGATTGCCGCAAGGAAGACATTTTCAGAAACTCTGGATGCATTCTCAATGACAGTTCGGGTGTGCTTGGGTTTTGGTCGGTTGTTTGGCTGTGTGTGTCTGTGTGTGCTCGTTGAAGCTGCGCCCAACGCGTTTTGAATCTGCATAACTCTGCCCACTTTGACACACCCACCATCCCCATTGTGACTGCAGGTGAAGGTTCCGTGCTAAGATTCTATCGACTGCAGGCAGCGCACCTGGTTGGTCAAAAGCATTAGAATACTCCTCACACAGGTGTATCTACAAGACACAAGACTAGCAGATTCGAGATCAGCACAGACACCAGTTTTCCTTTTTTTCAAATACCTATCATACACCGCATTTCAAAGTCGGTGGTCCACAAGAGGTAAACAATGTCTTCCAAAAGAATTCATGATCGGTGGTCACAAATGTGGTATGTATGGCAGAACTACTCATTGGATGCTTCAATTTAAATACCAAGTGCTGACAGCAGGCAGGGGCCTAATTCTGTAGATGGCACAGTATATTTGCTACACTGTAAGAAAGGCCTAATTCAGGCCTACATCTTAACACACCTGTGGCAGCAACCAGGAAAGACTGAAAATTGATTGCCTGATTGATTGATTGATTGCCTATTGAATGCAATGCAATGCTTGACATACATACATACATACATACATACATACATACATACATACATACATACATACATACATACAGAGGTGAAAGCAAGGCACACAAAATGTTGCAATTAGGCAAGTGAAATCGAGCAGCATGCTACATTTGGCAGCCAGCGGCATGTGAAATGTGCTTCCTTAACAACCCTGAAATAAATTCCCATCTAGGGTTCCAAGACAACTTGCTGTGCTGACTAATTTCCATTCAATCTGTTTTTAGAAACCGGATCAGAGAAGGAGTGCACTGTTCCCGGAGAGACTGCAATAGCGGGTCAATGCGTGGAGTGGACTGAGCAAGCTCCATTTCCAGCTCCCTGTTCCAAAAAGCCATTTAATATATGGTCCCCACATGGGGGACGTATCAGATATTAAACTGATAAGAACAGATACTACACTTGATCTTAGCCATAGGAGGCCGAGAAGCGATGGCCTGAAATGGTTGGCCATTTCAGACGCACCCAGGCCTACAACCGACACCCATTGTGGAGACCGAGCCAAAGATTGCCGCAAGGAAGACATTTTCAGAAACTCTGGATGCATTCTCAATGACAGTTCGGGTGTGCTTGGGTTTTGGTCGGTTGTTTGGCTGTGTGTGTCTGTGTGTGCTCGTTGAAGCTGCGCCCAACGCGTTTTGAATCTGCATAACTCTGCCCACTTTGACACACCCACCATCCCCATTGTGACTGCAGGTGAAGGTTCCGTGCTAAGATTCTATCGACTGCAGGCAGCGCACCTGGTTGGTCAAAAGCATTAGAATACTCCTCACACAGGTGTATCTACAAGACACAAGACTAGCAGATTCGAGATCAGCACAGACACCAGTTTTCCTTTTTTTCAAATACCTATCATACACCGCATTTCAAAGTCGGTGGTCCACAAGAGGTAAACAATGTCTTCCAAAAGAATTCATGATCGGTGGTCACAAATGTGGTATGTATGGCAGAACTACTCATTGGATGCTTCAATTTAAATACCAAGTGCTGACAGCAGGCAGGGGCCTAATTCTGTAGATGGCACAGTATATTTGCTACACTGTAAGAAAGGCCTAATTCAGGCCTACATCTTAACACACCTGTGGCAGCAACCAGGAAAGACTGAAAATTGATTGCCTGATTGATTGATTGATTGCCTATTGAATGCAATGCAATGCTTGACATACATACATACATACATACATACATACATACATACATACATACATACATACATACATACATACATACAGAGGTGAAAGCAAGGCACACAAAATGTTGCAATTAGGCAAGTGAAATCGAGCAGCATGCTACATTTGGCAGCCAGCGGCATGTGAAATGTGCTTCCTTAACAACCCTGAAATAAATTCCCATCTAGGGTTCCAAGACAACTTGCTGTGCTGACTAATTTCCATTCAATCTGTTTTTAGAAACCGGATCAGAGAAGGAGTGCACTGTTCCCGGAGAGACTGCAATAGCGGGTCAATGCGTGGAGTGGACTGAGCAAGCTCCATTTCCAGCTCCCTGTTCCAAAAAGCCATTTAATATATGGTCCCCACATGGGGGACGTATCAGATATTAAACTGATAAGAACAGATACTACACTTGATCTTAGCCATAGGAGGCCGAGAAGCGATGGCCTGAAATGGTTGGCCATTTCAGACGCACCCAGGCCTACAACCGACACCCATTGTGGAGACCGAGCCAAAGATTGCCGCAAGGAAGACATTTTCAGAAACTCTGGATGCATTCTCAATGACAGTTCGGGTGTGCTTGGGTTTTGGTCGGTTGTTTGGCTGTGTGTGTCTGTGTGTGCTCGTTGAAGCTGCGCCCAACGCGTTTTGAATCTGCATAACTCTGCCCACTTTGACACACCCACCATCCCCATTGTGACTGCAGGTGAAGGTTCCGTGCTAAGATTCTATCGACTGCAGGCAGCGCACCTGGTTGGTCAAAAGCATTAGAATACTCCTCACACAGGTGTATCTACAAGACACAAGACTAGCAGATTCGAGATCAGCACAGACACCAGTTTTCCTTTTTTTCAAATACCTATCATACACCGCATTTCAAAGTCGGTGGTCCACAAGAGGTAAACAATGTCTTCCAAAAGAATTCATGATCGGTGGTCACAAATGTGGTATGTATGGCAGAACTACTCATTGGATGCTTCAATTTAAATACCAAGTGCTGACAGCAGGCAGGGGCCTAATTCTGTAGATGGCACAGTATATTTGCTACACTGTAAGAAAGGCCTAATTCAGGCCTACATCTTAACACACCTGTGGCAGCAACCAGGAAAGACTGAAAATTGATTGCCTGATTGATTGATTGATTGCCTATTGAATGCAATGCAATGCTTGACATACATACATACATACATACATACATACATACATACATACATACATACATACATACATACATACAGAGGTGAAAGCAAGGCACACAAAATGTTGCAATTAGGCAAGTGAAATCGAGCAGCATGCTACATTTGGCAGCCAGCGGCATGTGAAATGTGCTTCCTTAACAACCCTGAAATAAATTCCCATCTAGGGTTCCAAGACAACTTGCTGTGCTGACTAATTTCCATTCAATCTGTTTTTAGAAACCGGATCAGAGAAGGAGTGCACTGTTCCCGGAGAGACTGCAATAGCGGGTCAATGCGTGGAGTGGACTGAGCAAGCTCCATTTCCAGCTCCCTGTTCCAAAAAGCCATTTAATATATGGTCCCCACATGGGGGACGTATCAGATATTAAACTGATAAGAACAGATACTACACTTGATCTTAGCCATAGGAGGCCGAGAAGCGATGGCCTGAAATGGTTGGCCATTTCAGACGCACCCAGGCCTACAACCGACACCCATTGTGGAGACCGAGCCAAAGATTGCCGCAAGGAAGACATTTTCAGAAACTCTGGATGCATTCTCAATGACAGTTCGGGTGTGCTTGGGTTTTGGTCGGTTGTTTGGCTGTGTGTGTCTGTGTGTGCTCGTTGAAGCTGCGCCCAACGCGTTTTGAATCTGCATAACTCTGCCCACTTTGACACACCCACCATCCCCATTGTGACTGCAGGTGAAGGTTCCGTGCTAAGATTCTATCGACTGCAGGCAGCGCACCTGGTTGGTCAAAAGCATTAGAATACTCCTCACACAGGTGTATCTACAAGACACAAGACTAGCAGATTCGAGATCAGCACAGACACCAGTTTTCCTTTTTTTCAAATACCTATCATACACCGCATTTCAAAGTCGGTGGTCCACAAGAGGTAAACAATGTCTTCCAAAAGAATTCATGATCGGTGGTCACAAATGTGGTATGTATGGCAGAACTACTCATTGGATGCTTCAATTTAAATACCAAGTGCTGACAGCAGGCAGGGGCCTAATTCTGTAGATGGCACAGTATATTTGCTACACTGTAAGAAAGGCCTAATTCAGGCCTACATCTTAACACACCTGTGGCAGCAACCAGGAAAGACTGAAAATTGATTGCCTGATTGATTGATTGATTGCCTATTGAATGCAATGCAATGCTTGACATACATACATACATACATACATACATACATACATACATACATACATACATACATACATACATACAGAGGTGAAAGCAAGGCACACAAAATGTTGCAATTAGGCAAGTGAAATCGAGCAGCATGCTACATTTGGCAGCCAGCGGCATGTGAAATGTGCTTCCTTAACAACCCTGAAATAAATTCCCATCTAGGGTTCCAAGACAACTTGCTGTGCTGACTAATTTCCATTCAATCTGTTTTTAGAAACCGGATCAGAGAAGGAGTGCACTGTTCCCGGAGAGACTGCAATAGCGGGTCAATGCGTGGAGTGGACTGAGCAAGCTCCATTTCCAGCTCCCTGTTCCAAAAAGCCATTTAATATATGGTCCCCACATGGGGGACGTATCAGATATTAAACTGATAAGAACAGATACTACACTTGATCTTAGCCATAGGAGGCCGAGAAGCGATGGCCTGAAATGGTTGGCCATTTCAGACGCACCCAGGCCTACAACCGACACCCATTGTGGAGACCGAGCCAAAGATTGCCGCAAGGAAGACATTTTCAGAAACTCTGGATGCATTCTCAATGACAGTTCGGGTGTGCTTGGGTTTTGGTCGGTTGTTTGGCTGTGTGTGTCTGTGTGTGCTCGTTGAAGCTGCGCCCAACGCGTTTTGAATCTGCATAACTCTGCCCACTTTGACACACCCACCATCCCCATTGTGACTGCAGGTGAAGGTTCCGTGCTAAGATTCTATCGACTGCAGGCAGCGCACCTGGTTGGTCAAAAGCATTAGAATACTCCTCACACAGGTGTATCTACAAGACACAAGACTAGCAGATTCGAGATCAGCACAGACACCAGTTTTCCTTTTTTTCAAATACCTATCATACACCGCATTTCAAAGTCGGTGGTCCACAAGAGGTAAACAATGTCTTCCAAAAGAATTCATGATCGGTGGTCACAAATGTGGTATGTATGGCAGAACTACTCATTGGATGCTTCAATTTAAATACCAAGTGCTGACAGCAGGCAGGGGCCTAATTCTGTAGATGGCACAGTATATTTGCTACACTGTAAGAAAGGCCTAATTCAGGCCTACATCTTAACACACCTGTGGCAGCAACCAGGAAAGACTGAAAATTGATTGCCTGATTGATTGATTGATTGCCTATTGAATGCAATGCAATGCTTGACATACATACATACATACATACATACATACATACATACATACATACATACATACAGAGGTGAAAGCAAGGCACACAAAATGTTGCAATTAGGCAAGTGAAATCGAGCAGCATGCTACATTTGGCAGCCAGCGGCATGTGAAATGTGCTTCCTTAACAACCCTGAAATAAATTCCCATCTAGGGTTCCAAGACAACTTGCTGTGCTGACTAATTTCCATTCAATCTGTTTTTAGAAACCGGATCAGAGAAGGAGTGCACTGTTCCCGGAGAGACTGCAATAGCGGGTCAATGCGTGGAGTGGACTGAGCAAGCTCCATTTCCAGCTCCCTGTTCCAAAAAGCCATTTAATATATGGTCCCCACATGGGGGACGTATCAGATATTAAACTGATAAGAACAGATACTACACTTGATCTTAGCCATAGGAGGCCGAGAAGCGATGGCCTGAAATGGTTGGCCATTTCAGACGCACCCAGGCCTACAACCGACACCCATTGTGGAGACCGAGCCAAAGATTGCCGCAAGGAAGACATTTTCAGAAACTCTGGATGCATTCTCAATGACAGTTCGGGTGTGCTTGGGTTTTGGTCGGTTGTTTGGCTGTGTGTGTCTGTGTGTGCTCGTTGAAGCTGCGCCCAACGCGTTTTGAATCTGCATAACTCTGCCCACTTTGACACACCCACCATCCCCATTGTGACTGCAGGTGAAGGTTCCGTGCTAAGATTCTATCGACTGCAGGCAGCGCACCTGGCTGGTCAAAAGCATTAGAATACTCCTCACACAGGTGTATCTACAAGACACAAGACTAGCAGATTCGAGATCAGCACAGACACCAGTTTTCCTTTTTTTCAAATACCTATCATACACCGCATTTCAAAGTCGGTGGTCCACAAGAGGTAAACAATGTCTTCCAAAAGAATTCATGATCGGTGGTCACAAATGTGGTATGTATGGCAGAACTACTCATTGGATGCTTCAATTTAAATACCAAGTGCTGACAGCAGGCAGGGGCCTAATTCTGTAGATGGCACAGTATATTTGCTACACTGTAAGAAAGGCCTAATTCAGGCCTACATCTTAACACACCTGTGGCAGCAACCAGGAAAGACTGAAAATTGATTGCCTGATTGATTGATTGATTGCCTATTGAATGCAATGCAATGCTTGACATACATACATACATACATACATACATACATACATACATACATACATACATACATACATACATACAGAGGTGAAAGCAAGGCACACAAAATGTTGCAATTAGGCAAGTGAAATCGAGCAGCATGCTACATTTGGCAGCCAGCGGCATGTGAAATGTGCTTCCTTAACAACCCTGAAATAAATTCCCATCTAGGGTTCCAAGACAACTTGCTGTGCTGACTAATTTCCATTCAATCTGTTTTTAGAAACCGGATCAGAGAAGGAGTGCACTGTTCCCGGAGAGACTGCAATAGCGGGTCAATGCGTGGAGTGGACTGAGCAAGCTCCATTTCCAGCTCCCTGTTCCAAAAAGCCATTTAATATATGGTCCCCACATGGGGGACGTATCAGATATTAAACTGATAAGAACAGATACTACACTTGATCTTAGCCATAGGAGGCCGAGAAGCGATGGCCTGAAATGGTTGGCCATTTCAGACGCACCCAGGCCTACAACCGACACCCATTGTGGAGACCGAGCCAAAGATTGCCGCAAGGAAGACATTTTCAGAAACTCTGGATGCATTCTCAATGACAGTTCGGGTGTGCTTGGGTTTTGGTCGGTTGTTTGGCTGTGTGTGTCTGTGTGTGCTCGTTGAAGCTGCGCCCAACGCGTTTTGAATCTGCATAACTCTGCCCACTTTGACACACCCACCATCCCCATTGTGACTGCAGGTGAAGGTTCCGTGCTAAGATTCTATCGACTGCAGGCAGCGCACCTGGTTGGTCAAAAGCATTAGAATACTCCTCACACAGGTGTATCTACAAGACACAAGACTAGCAGATTCGAGATCAGCACAGACACCAGTTTTCCTTTTTTTCAAATACCTATCATACACCGCATTTCAAAGTCGGTGGTCCACAAGAGGTAAACAATGTCTTCCAAAAGAATTCATGATCGGTGGTCACAAATGTGGTATGTATGGCAGAACTACTCATTGGATGCTTCAATTTAAATACCAAGTGCTGACAGCAGGCAGGGGCCTAATTCTGTAGATGGCACAGTATATTTGCTACACTGTAAGAAAGGCCTAATTCAGGCCTACATCTTAACACACCTGTGGCAGCAACCAGGAAAGACTGAAAATTGATTGCCTGATTGATTGATTGATTGCCTATTGAATGCAATGCAATGCTTGACATACATACATACATACATACATACATACATACATACATACATACATACATACATACATACATACATACATACAGAGGTGAAAGCAAGGCACACAAAATGTTGCAATTAGGCAAGTGAAATCGAGCAGCATGCTACATTTGGCAGCCAGCGGCATGTGAAATGTGCTTCCTTAACAACCCTGAAATAAATTCCCATCTAGGGTTCCAAGACAACTTGCTGTGCTGACTAATTTCCATTCAATCTGTTTTTAGAAACCGGATCAGAGAAGGAGTGCACTGTTCCCGGAGAGACTGCAATAGCGGGTCAATGCGTGGAGTGGACTGAGCAAGCTCCATTTCCAGCTCCCTGTTCCAAAAAGCCATTTAATATATGGTCCCCACATGGGGGACGTATCAGATATTAAACTGATAAGAACAGATACGGTTTCATCAGTATCAAAGCTCAAAAATAAAATTAATCGTATTAAACGACTTAAACATGAGTTCGACATCATCATTTTGAAACCACTTCTGTTAAAAATAAAATACAAATCACATCATATACATAATACAGAACACAATATCCCTATAGAATATCTTTATAAACAAAAACAAACTATCCTATTTGTACTCCTCAGGTAACCAAATGTCTCTATAGTCAAATATTATATCTTCCTGAATCATCACCATTTTTTTCCCTTTTTCCTTTCCCTTCTCTTTACTCCCAGTCTCTTTTTTTTCCTTTTTAACTCCCTCCTCCCAATACTCAAAAAAATCTTCCTCACCCTGAAACTCTATTTTTCCCATTGTCTTTTCCTTCTCTTTACACACAGTCTCCCTTTTCTCCTTTTGAATTATCTTCCGTTTCCATTTTTTATTAACTCTTTTCTCCGCACTTTCAACCTTTCTAACTTTGTCTTCATCTTTATCCATTATAAATCTCTCCTTAAGCTCCTCCATACATTCCCTTCTCTCGATTTCTTCATCTTCTTTCTTTTCCAAAACTCCTTCCATCTTCTCAAAAAGTTCAAAATTCACTGCTAAAGTTTTCTCTCTTTCCACATAACAAAACCCAAACTTCCCGTTTATCATAATTTTTCCTACCAACAACTCCTCATCTTCCTTTGTCCATACCAAAAAACGTCTTTTTCCATTCCATACACCAATAGTATTCAAAAAAATTTTCTGAAACTTTGCCTCCACATACTTTGTCTTCAAATAACTCAACACCTCTTCAGTGTTTACAAAAGGGTCATCCATACATACAACAACACTTCTTGGTTTTCCCATACATGATACCATCAGACCAATATCTCCAAAGTTTTCTCCATTCCACCACTTAAAGAAATCCAAACATTTACCTTCTGATTTTAAAGTCACGTCAAAGCTCCTTCTATATCTTGCTTCTTGCATACACAAAATATCTTCTTTCCAGATTGCTCCAAAATCCACAAAAAAGTCCATAATCCGCTTTTCATCCAACAAGACGTCCTCCATGCCTGGCTTTCGAAAGAACCGCAAGCAGCTCCTCTTCCTCCAGAACTCCATATCTCCAATGTTGCCCCAACAGCTATGTGTTGGAACAGTTGCCCACTACAGATGTAGTGGCAAGGGTGATCGCCTCTCGTTGCCCAGGGACTAATCCGACTCCCCAATAGCAGCAGGGGGGTGAAGCCACACTGTCAAATGCAGCGATCCCCCCAGGCCAAGGAGCCGGGTACCCTGGGCACCTTAGGCCAGACCAAGTACAGCAACAATTAAGCCACTGCACTTGATCTTAGCCAAAAGGCCGAGAAGCGATGGCCTGAAATGGTTGGCCATTTCAGACGCACCCAGGCCTACAACCGACACCCATTGTGGAGACCGAGCCAAAGATTGCCGCAAGGAAGACATTTTCAGAAACTCTGGATGCATTCTCAATGACAGTTCGGGTGTGCTTGGGTTTTGGTCGGTTGTTTGGCTGTGTGTGTCTGTGTGTGCTCGTTGAAGCTGCGCCCAACGCGTTTTGAATCTGCATAACTCTGCCCACTTTGACACACCCACCATCCCCATTGTGACTGCAGGTGAAGGTTCCGTGCTAAGATTCTATCGACTGCAGGCAGCGCACCTGGTTGGTCAAAAGCATTAGAATACTCCTCACACAGGTGTATCTACAAGACACAAGACTAGCAGATTCGAGATCAGCACAGACACCAGTTTTCCTTTTTTTCAAATACCTATCATACACCGCATTTCAAAGTCGGTGGTCCACAAGAGGTAAACAATGTCTTCCAAAAGAATTCATGATCGGTGGTCACAAATGTGGTATGTATGGCAGAACTACTCATTGGATGCTTCAATTTAAATACCAAGTGCTGACAGCAGGCAGGGGCCTAATTCTGTAGATGGCACAGTATATTTGCTACACTGTAAGAAAGGCCTAATTCAGGCCTACATCTTAACACACCTGTGGCAGCAACCAGGAAAGACTGAAAATTGATTGCCTGATTGATTGATTGATTGCCTATTGAATGCAATGCAATGCTTGACATACATACATACATACATACATACATACATACATACATACATACATACATACATACATACATACAGAGGTGAAAGCAAGGCACACAAAATGTTGCAATTAGGCAAGTGAAATCGAGCAGCATGCTACATTTGGCAGCCAGCGGCATGTGAAATGTGCTTCCTTAACAACCCTGAAATAAATTCCCATCTAGGGTTCCAAGACAACTTGCTGTGCTGACTAATTTCCATTCAATCTGTTTTTAGAAACCGGATCAGAGAAGGAGTGCACTGTTCCCGGAGAGACTGCAATAGCGGGTCAATGCGTGGAGTGGACTGAGCAAGCTCCATTTCCAGCTCCCTGTTCCAAAAAGCCATTTAATATATGGTCCCCACATGGGGGACGTATCAGATATTAAACTGATAAGAACAGATACTACACTTGATCTTAGCCATAGGAGGCCGAGAAGCGATGGCCTGAAATGGTTGGCCATTTCAGACGCACCCAGGCCTACAACCGACACCCATTGTGGAGACCGAGCCAAAGATTGCCGCAAGGAAGACATTTTCAGAAACTCTGGATGCATTCTCAATGACAGTTCGGGTGTGCTTGGGTTTTGGTCGGTTGTTTGGCTGTGTGTGTCTGTGTGTGCTCGTTGAAGCTGCGCCCAACGCGTTTTGAATCTGCATAACTCTGCCCACTTTGACACACCCACCATCCCCATTGTGACTGCAGGTGAAGGTTCCGTGCTAAGATTCTATCGACTGCAGGCAGCGCACCTGGTTGGTCAAAAGCATTAGAATACTCCTCACACAGGTGTATCTACAAGACACAAGACTAGCAGATTCGAGATCAGCACAGACACCAGTTTTCCTTTTTTTCAAATACCTATCATACACCGCATTTCAAAGTCGGTGGTCCACAAGAGGTAAACAATGTCTTCCAAAAGAATTCATGATCGGTGGTCACAAATGTGGTATGTATGGCAGAACTACTCATTGGATGCTTCAATTTAAATACCAAGTGCTGACAGCAGGCAGGGGCCTAATTCTGTAGATGGCACAGTATATTTGCTACACTGTAAGAAAGGCCTAATTCAGGCCTACATCTTAACACACCTGTGGCAGCAACCAGGAAAGACTGAAAATTGATTGCCTGATTGATTGATTGATTGCCTATTGAATGCAATGCAATGCTTGACATACATACATACATACATACATACATACATACATACATACATACATACATACATACATACATACAGAGGTGAAAGCAAGGCACACAAAATGTTGCAATTAGGCAAGTGAAATCGAGCAGCATGCTACATTTGGCAGCCAGCGGCATGTGAAATGTGCTTCCTTAACAACCCTGAAATAAATTCCCATCTAGGGTTCCAAGACAACTTGCTGTGCTGACTAATTTCCATTCAATCTGTTTTTAGAAACCGGATCAGAGAAGGAGTGCACTGTTCCCGGAGAGACTGCAATAGCGGGTCAATGCGTGGAGTGGACTGAGCAAGCTCCATTTCCAGCTCCCTGTTCCAAAAAGCCATTTAATATATGGTCCCCACATGGGGGACGTATCAGATATTAAACTGATAAGAACAGATAAGGTTTCAACAAAATTTTATTTAGTCATAAGACATAGAACAACAAGAAAAAATGAAACCTTTTGTGCAAAAGAAACATAAACAATTACAATAATAAAATACAACAACATGAAACAACTTAATATAAAACAGTATTCCACATATAAAAACACCATCTACGATTCGCTTCCTTCTTCCCCACATCTTTAACATCCTTTAAGAAATAAATAAACATTTCACTAAAAGCCAATTTAATACAATCATTTACAGAGATAAAATCACGGTTAAAAAGTAAAATGTTTCTCGCTTTCCAGATTGCATTTTTGGCACAGTTTATTATACACCAGCATACTTTGAACTGGTGTGTAGTGGGGCAATTAAAAAGTCCATATAAAACATACTCATAGCTAAAATCTTTAAGACCACAAACCCATTTTAAAAGTATCCCCAATCTCCCCCAAAGTTCTTGTGCAAAACAGCAGTTCCAGAAAAGGTGCAAAACAGTCTCATCCTCTCGGCAAGAGTCTCTTGGGCACTTTGCCCGCGCCACCAGGCCTCTCCTGTGCTGGAAGTCTCTGGTTGGGAGGCACTGGTGGGCAGCCATCCATGCGATGTCTTTGTGAATGTTGGCCAAGAATTTCCCAAAAACGTTCCTCCACACACGCTTGGATCTACTCCAGGAGAAGTTGCTCACAGGGGACACTCCTTCTTCTCTTCTCAGATGAACCATCAATTTTTTTCTGTCCAGAAGGAGATCGGCATCCAAGTCCTTTAATTTATAAGTCCTTATCACCTTTTCTAAAACAATAAAATGCTTGGGCGGGCATAATAAAATGGGTGCTGATAAACATGGCCTGAACCATTTTTTAAAGATAAAACCGCAAGTATATTTTAAAAACAGACTAAAAGTAGAATTAGTGTTAAAAACTTTAAAACAAAAACAAAAGAAATTTACATATAAATACAAATGCAAGTCAGGGACATCTTTTCCTCCATTTTGTTGTTTCTTGTACATTTCCGTTCGCCTCAGCTTTTCCATTTTTGATCCCCAAATGAACATAAAAATACATCGAGTTAGTTTTTTTAGTATCAACTCAGAAGGAGGATATACCATGGCAACATAAAGCATCATAGGCAATAAAACAGATTTAATAATTAAAATTTTCCCTTCAATCGACAAGCATCTCAAATTCCAGAAGGAGAGCTTTTTCACCATTTTATGCTGTACCTCCTCCCAGCTCACGTGTCCATCATTTTTAGCATCAAATACTATACCCAAAATTTTTACCTCGTCGTGCCTCAATTTTACTGCTGGTAGGTCATTTGTATCCCAGGAACCCAAAATCAAACATTCAGTTTTATTAAAATTCATTTTAAAACCTGAAGCCTGACTAAAAAAATTGGTGCACATTACCACTCTCCGGAGTGAAGCAGGATCTGTACAGATGGCAGTAACATCATCCATGTAGGCAAATACTTTGACTTGGGCCCCTCCTCCACCCGGAATAGGAACCCCTCGGACCACTTTATCTCTCCGGATCATACACAGCAGGGGTTCCATAGCACAAATAAAAAGAATTGGGGATAATGGACACCCCTGCTTCACTCCGGATTCCAACGGGATAAAATCTGTTAAAAAACCATTGACAGAAATTTGAGAAAACACATTATTATATAAAATCATAATACGAGATAAAAACATGTCGGGGATCGCCATTTGTTTTAAAACTTTAAAAAGATACTCATGCGAGACCCTGTCAAACGCCTTTTCAAAGTCCAGCGCCAACAGGGCCAGGCTCTGACTTCTATCCCTAGAGTACCATATTGCATCTCTAATAACATTTAAAATCTCAGCAATATTCCTCCCTGGTACTCCACATACTTGTTCGGGTTGTATCAATTTATTAATCACAGTTTTAAAACGACAAGCAATAATTTTAGCTAAAACTTTATAGTCCATGTTGAGGAGGGTGATAGGCCTCCAATTCCTAAGGTCATCACGAGCGCCCTTTTTCTTATAAATTAAGGACACTATCCCCCTCCTCCATGACTTAGGCAGCTCTGAACACATAAAAACCTCTTTAAAAAGTGCTAAAAGATCCTCCTTTAAAACATCCCAAAAAGTCAAATAAAATTCAACAGGTAGACCATCTGCTCCTGGGGCTTTCCCTTTTGAAAAACTTTTAAAAACACTAAAAAGTTCTTCCATGCTAAGATCTTCTATTAAAAACCCCTGGTCTACAGAACTTAACTTAAAATCCAGGATATTAAGAGCATCTTGTAAAAAAACATTATTTACACTTTTTTTACTAAAAAGGTCTCTATAAAAATTAAAAGCCACCTTCTTCATACCTTCCACAGTTGTTTCTCCATCAAGACAGGTGATCGTCTCCTTTTTCTCCATCACTTTTTTAAAAAAGAAACGTGTACACTTCTCACCTTCTTCTAAATGTTTCACTTTGGAATTAAAAATTATTTCTTTACCTTTTTGATCAAGGCACAATTGTATTTCAGTTTTTAGGCTTGCAATATCATCTTCCACCTCTAGTCCTATCTCTTTAAATTTATGGAGAGTTTGCAGTCTCATATTTAAATTTACATAAATCTGCTTTTTCCGCCGCGCCTTCCTCTTTCCAGCCCTGATAAAAAAAAACCTTATTTTATCTTTGATCACTTCCCACCAGGATAGGATTTTAATATATGGAGGCCTTAACTGTCTCCATTCCTGGTAGGCATTACAGAAGTCTGACCTCACCTGAGGGTCTTCCAGCAAATGGACCCCCAGACGCCACAAACCTCTATTTATCCTCAGCTCTCCTTGATACTCTATCTTTACGCTTAACATTTTATGATCAGAGAATAAATTAGGCATTAAAACAAATTGTACAGGGCTAAAATCCTCAGATAAAAACATAAAATCGATCCTGGAAGCCACTCCCCGACCGGACCATGTAAATCCTGGGTCCGTCGGCGAAAGCGACCTCCAGGCATCGCATAACTTAAAATCAGTCTGCAAGCTATTTAGTAAAAAACACGACTTATCTAACTTACGGATTGGGTCACCCCCTCCTCGGCGCTCATTCACATTCAGGCAATTAAAGTCCCCAGCTACCAAGAGAGGAGATGACCCTACACAGAATACCGGTAGAATTTCAAACAAACGTATACGCTCCTGTTTATCTGGTGGAGCGTACACATTAATGACACGGAAATTAAAATTATTAAAACACAAATGCACTAGGATAGCTCTGCCGGGTACAATCTCAGTAACAGAGGAGATGATGATGTTATTACCTCGGCAGAGCAGACCCACACCAGCAGACTTGTTTTCGTTCGAGCCCGACCATACAGAGGGCCCTAGTTTCCAGTCCTTTTTTATCTCGTTATACCGGATTCCATGCTGCAGACCACACTCCTGTAAAAAACATATATCAAAGTCTAATGTTTCAAAAAAATCAAAAAGAGCAGCCCTGCGGACAGGGCTCTTTAGAGATCTCACATTAAGTGAGAGACACCTCATGGATGGCATTTATGTCATGAGGGAGGAGAGATATCCTCAATGACTTCCATAAACTCCTCAATCACATCTGGCAGTGTGGAAAAAGAGTCAATGTTCTGGGGATCCGAGGAACCCGGTAATGGATACCCAGAAGAGTCCGTGTTCAGCCACATGTCTCCGCTGGGAAAACACACATCCGGAGACTCTGGATTGGCCTCCAGAAGAGTATCCCCTCGCAGCTTCTTTCCAGAAGGCTCAGGCAGCTCACTCGTACAGTCGTCCTCTGTGATAGCTACATGGCCTCTTACTTCCTGGGGGGCCTCCGGATCTGGCACAATGACCTCATCCACACCATCACCTGTAGGAGAAAAAACTGCGGTCTGCTGGCTCGAGTCCCTGGGAATGACTGGGGTCTTCGCCACAGTGCCCCCCACCGCCAACATAGTGGGGGCGCTCTGCTCCAACACACCAGCCTCATTCGAGACCTTCGACACAAGGGTTACCCCCCCAACGGGAGAGTCCCCCTGCTCCAGTCTCTGGGTGGTCCGCCCTCCGCCCTTTTTCCGGGACTTCGACACAGGAGGGCCTCCCTGAGGGCCACCACACTCCTGCTCCGTCCCCACCTTCTCCTCTGCGCCCTTGGCCTTCTCAGCCGCCTCCCCTGCTGTAGGAACAGTGGGACTTGGCTCAGGCCTTACTCCGGTCTCCGGGATACTCAGCTCAGCATGGACCGGGACAATAGCTGGTTCCTGCCTTGGCACGGGTCTCTCAGCCGCCTCTGCATACGTACGGACTTTAGTCCTATGTGGGCATCCTCGGAACATATGTCCAACCTCCCCGCATAGGTTACAAGCCTTCTTTTGAGGGCAATCCTTCATGAAGTGTCCGAATTGACCACAATTGCTGCAGCGGAATGCCCTTCTTTCCACACAATTCCCTTGGGTATGCCCCATCTTGCCACAGTTCCTGCAATACATAGGCATACCTGTGTAGAATAAGTAGCCACGGCTCTTCCCAATGGTGATGGTAGAGGGGGGATGTTCTGTTCCTCCAAAGCCCTCCGGATTTTTCTTCAGCCGCACCAGGAATTTCCGCTTGCCACACCAGAAACCAACGGCGTTTTTAACATTCCCTTGAAAGGTTACTTCATCGCAATAGCGACGCAAACAGGTTAAAATGTCCAGTACTTCCACAAAAGGATTTGGAAAGAAAACAATCATTTGTACCTCCTCTTGGACGAAAAGCAGGGAGAAGACCAGGCCCTCCAGTTCATCAGCAAAGATGTTGTCATTCACCTTTTGGACCAACTGCTGACAACAACCATGGCTCCTAAAGGTAATAGTATAAGTACCTTTCTGCTCATTGTCCTGAAAACAGAAGATGTCCTCTCTGCCGAACTCCAGGATCCCAAGAAGGACGGTGTTGCAAACGTAGCGGATTTCTTTCTCCTTCCGGAATCTCTCCAAGACCTCGATACGGACCGTGTTCCTCATCCGGGGTTCACCCGATGCAAAGGTAAGTGCAGCCGGCATCCTTCCGAGAAAGAACTCCAGCTGTAAACACAAAAAAAGGCTAGCGCCCTTTTAAGGCGATCGCAACTCGTTGCTCCGGACTAATCCTCTCTCCCTATAGCAGCAGGGGGGTGAAGCCCCTCCGAAGAGGAGCGATCCCCCCAGGCCGAGAGAGAGGGTACCGAAAGCACCCGACCTGACTACAATCTCACAGTTAAACTGATCGATCGCAGCCAAAAGGCCGAGAAGCGATGGCCTGAAATGGTTGGCCATTTCAGACGCACCCAGGCCTACAACCGACACCCATTGTGGAGACCGAGCCAAAGATTGCCGCAAGGAAGACATTTTCAGAAACTCTGGATGCATTCTCAATGACAGTTCGGGTGTGCTTGGGTTTTGGTCGGTTGTTTGGCTGTGTGTGTCTGTGTGTGCTCGTTGAAGCTGCGCCCAACGCGTTTTGAATCTGCATAACTCTGCCCACTTTGACACACCCACCATCCCCATTGTGACTGCAGGTGAAGGTTCCGTGCTAAGATTCTATCGACTGCAGGCAGCGCACCTGGTTGGTCAAAAGCATTAGAATACTCCTCACACAGGTGTATCTACAAGACACAAGACTAGCAGATTCGAGATCAGCACAGACACCAGTTTTCCTTTTTTTCAAATACCTATCATACACCGCATTTCAAAGTCGGTGGTCCACAAGAGGTAAACAATGTCTTCCAAAAGAATTCATGATCGGTGGTCACAAATGTGGTATGTATGGCAGAACTACTCATTGGATGCTTCAATTTAAATACCAAGTGCTGACAGCAGGCAGGGGCCTAATTCTGTAGATGGCACAGTATATTTGCTACACTGTAAGAAAGGCCTAATTCAGGCCTACATCTTAACACACCTGTGGCAGCAACCAGGAAAGACTGAAAATTGATTGCCTGATTGATTGATTGATTGCCTATTGAATGCAATGCAATGCTTGACATACATACATACATACATACATACATACATACATACATACATACATACATACATACATACATACAGAGGTGAAAGCAAGGCACACAAAATGTTGCAATTAGGCAAGTGAAATCGAGCAGCATGCTACATTTGGCAGCCAGCGGCATGTGAAATGTGCTTCCTTAACAACCCTGAAATAAATTCCCATCTAGGGTTCCAAGACAACTTGCTGTGCTGACTAATTTCCATTCAATCTGTTTTTAGAAACCGGATCAGAGAAGGAGTGCACTGTTCCCGGAGAGACTGCAATAGCGGGTCAATGCGTGGAGTGGACTGAGCAAGCTCCATTTCCAGCTCCCTGTTCCAAAAAGCCATTTAATATATGGTCCCCACATGGGGGACGTATCAGATATTAAACTGATAAGAACAGATACTACACTTGATCTTAGCCATAGGAGGCCGAGAAGCGATGGCCTGAAATGGTTGGCCATTTCAGACGCACCCAGGCCTACAACCGACACCCATTGTGGAGACCGAGCCAAAGATTGCCGCAAGGAAGACATTTTCAGAAACTCTGGATGCATTCTCAATGACAGTTCGGGTGTGCTTGGGTTTTGGTCGGTTGTTTGGCTGTGTGTGTCTGTGTGTGCTCGTTGAAGCTGCGCCCAACGCGTTTTGAATCTGCATAACTCTGCCCACTTTGACACACCCACCATCCCCATTGTGACTGCAGGTGAAGGTTCCGTGCTAAGATTCTATCGACTGCAGGCAGCGCACCTGGTTGGTCAAAAGCATTAGAATACTCCTCACACAGGTGTATCTACAAGACACAAGACTAGCAGATTCGAGATCAGCACAGACACCAGTTTTCCTTTTTTTCAAATACCTATCATACACCGCATTTCAAAGTCGGTGGTCCACAAGAGGTAAACAATGTCTTCCAAAAGAATTCATGATCGGTGGTCACAAATGTGGTATGTATGGCAGAACTACTCATTGGATGCTTCAATTTAAATACCAAGTGCTGACAGCAGGCAGGGGCCTAATTCTGTAGATGGCACAGTATATTTGCTACACTGTAAGAAAGGCCTAATTCAGGCCTACATCTTAACACACCTGTGGCAGCAACCAGGAAAGACTGAAAATTGATTGCCTGATTGATTGATTGATTGCCTATTGAATGCAATGCAATGCTTGACATACATACATACATACATACATACATACATACATACATACATACATACATACATACATACAGAGGTGAAAGCAAGGCACACAAAATGTTGCAATTAGGCAAGTGAAATCGAGCAGCATGCTACATTTGGCAGCCAGCGGCATGTGAAATGTGCTTCCTTAACAACCCTGAAATAAATTCCCATCTAGGGTTCCAAGACAACTTGCTGTGCTGACTAATTTCCATTCAATCTGTTTTTAGAAACCGGATCAGAGAAGGAGTGCACTGTTCCCGGAGAGACTGCAATAGCGGGTCAATGCGTGGAGTGGACTGAGCAAGCTCCATTTCCAGCTCCCTGTTCCAAAAAGCCATTTAATATATGGTCCCCACATGGGGGACGTATCAGATATTAAACTGATAAGAACAGATACTACACTTGATCTTAGCCATAGGAGGCCGAGAAGCGATGGCCTGAAATGGTTGGCCATTTCAGACGCACCCAGGCCTACAACCGACACCCATTGTGGAGACCGAGCCAAAGATTGCCGCAAGGAAGACATTTTCAGAAACTCTGGATGCATTCTCAATGACAGTTCGGGTGTGCTTGGGTTTTGGTCGGTTGTTTGGCTGTGTGTGTCTGTGTGTGCTCGTTGAAGCTGCGCCCAACGCGTTTTGAATCTGCATAACTCTGCCCACTTTGACACACCCACCATCCCCATTGTGACTGCAGGTGAAGGTTCCGTGCTAAGATTCTATCGACTGCAGGCAGCGCACCTGGTTGGTCAAAAGCATTAGAATACTCCTCACACAGGTGTATCTACAAGACACAAGACTAGCAGATTCGAGATCAGCACAGACACCAGTTTTCCTTTTTTTCAAATACCTATCATACACCGCATTTCAAAGTCGGTGGTCCACAAGAGGTAAACAATGTCTTCCAAAAGAATTCATGATCGGTGGTCACAAATGTGGTATGTATGGCAGAACTACTCATTGGATGCTTCAATTTAAATACCAAGTGCTGACAGCAGGCAGGGGCCTAATTCTGTAGATGGCACAGTATATTTGCTACACTGTAAGAAAGGCCTAATTCAGGCCTACATCTTAACACACCTGTGGCAGCAACCAGGAAAGACTGAAAATTGATTGCCTGATTGATTGATTGATTGCCTATTGAATGCAATGCAATGCTTGACATACATACATACATACATACATACATACATACATACATACATACATACATACATACATACATACATACAGAGGTGAAAGCAAGGCACACAAAATGTTGCAATTAGGCAAGTGAAATCGAGCAGCATGCTACATTTGGCAGCCAGCGGCATGTGAAATGTGCTTCCTTAACAACCCTGAAATAAATTCCCATCTAGGGTTCCAAGACAACTTGCTGTGCTGACTAATTTCCATTCAATCTGTTTTTAGAAACCGGATCAGAGAAGGAGTGCACTGTTCCCGGAGAGACTGCAATAGCGGGTCAATGCGTGGAGTGGACTGAGCAAGCTCCATTTCCAGCTCCCTGTTCCAAAAAGCCATTTAATATATGGTCCCCACATGGGGGACGTATCAGATATTAAACTGATAAGAACAGATAAGGTTTCAACAAAATTTTATTTAGTCATAAGACATAGAACAACAAGAAAAAATGAAACCTTTTGTGCAAAAGAAACATAAACAATTACAATAATAAAATACAACAACATGAAACAACTTAATATAAAACAGTATTCCACATATAAAAACACCATCTACGATTCGCTTCCTTCTTCCCCACATCTTTAACATCCTTTAAGAAATAAATAAACATTTCACTAAAAGCCAATTTAATACAATCATTTACAGAGATAAAATCACGGTTAAAAAGTAAAATGTTTCTCGCTTTCCAGATTGCATTTTTGGCACAGTTTATTATACACCAGCATACTTTGAACTGGTGTGTAGTGGGGCAATTAAAAAGTCCATATAAAACATACTCATAGCTAAAATCTTTAAGACCACAAACCCATTTTAAAAGTATCCCCAATCTCCCCCAAAGTTCTTGTGCAAAACAGCAGTTCCAGAAAAGGTGCAAAACAGTCTCATCCTCTCGGCAAGAGTCTCTTGGGCACTTTGCCCGCGCCACCAGGCCTCTCCTGTGCTGGAAGTCTCTGGTTGGGAGGCACTGGTGGGCAGCCATCCATGCGATGTCTTTGTGAATGTTGGCCAAGAATTTCCCAAAAACGTTCCTCCACACACGCTTGGATCTACTCCAGGAGAAGTTGCTCACAGGGGACACTCCTTCTTCTCTTCTCAGATGAACCATCAATTTTTTTCTGTCCAGAAGGAGATCGGCATCCAAGTCCTTTAATTTATGAGTCCTTATCACCTTTTCTAAAACAATAAAATGCTTGGGCGGGCATAATAAAATGGGTGCTGATAAACATGGCCTGAACCATTTTTTAAAGATAAAACCGCAAGTATATTTTAAAAACAGACTAAAAGTAGAATTAGTGTTAAAAACTTTAAAACAAAAACAAAAGAAATTTACATATAAATACAAATGCAAGTCAGGGACATCTTTTCCTCCATTTTGTTGTTTCTTGTACATTTCCGTTCGCCTCAGCTTTTCCATTTTTGATCCCCAAATGAACATAAAAATACATCGAGTTAGTTTTTTTAGTATCAACTCAGAAGGAGGATATACCATGGCAACATAAAGCATCATAGGCAATAAAACAGATTTAATAATTAAAATTTTCCCTTCAATCGACAAGCATCTCAAATTCCAGAAGGAGAGCTTTTTCACCATTTTATGCTGTACCTCCTCCCAGCTCACGTGTCCATCATTTTTAGCATCAAATACTATACCCAAAATTTTTACCTCGTCGTGCCTCAATTTTACTGCTGGTAGGTCATTTGTATCCCAGGAACCCAAAATCAAACATTCAGTTTTATTAAAATTCATTTTAAAACCTGAAGCCTGACTAAAAAAATTGGTGCACATTACCACTCTCCGGAGTGAAGCAGGATCTGTACAGATGGCAGTAACATCATCCATGTAGGCAAATACTTTGACTTGGGACCCTCCTCCACCCGGAATAGGAACCCCTCGGACCACTTTATCTCTCCGGATCATACACAGCAGGGGTTCCATAGCACAAATAAAAAGAATTGGGGATAATGGACACCCCTGCTTCACTCCGGATTCCAACGGGATAAAATCTGTTAAAAAACCATTGACAGAAATTTGAGAAAACACATTATTATATAAAATCATAATACGAGATAAAAACATGTCGGGGATCGCCATTTGTTTTAAAACTTTAAAAAGATACTCATGCGAGACCCTGTCAAACGCCTTTTCAAAGTCCAGCGCCAACAGGGCCAGGCTCTGACTTCTATCCCTAGAGTACCATATTGCATCTCTAATAACATTTAAAATCTCAGCAATATTCCTCCCTGGTACTCCACATACTTGTTCGGGTTGTATCAATTTATTAATCACAGTTTTAAAACGACAAGCAATAATTTTAGCTAAAACTTTATAGTCCATGTTGAGGAGGGTGATAGGCCTCCAATTCCTGAGGTCATCACGAGCGCCCTTTTTCTTATAAATTAAGGACACTATCCCCCTCCTCCATGACTTAGGCAGCTCTGAACACATAAAAACCTCTTTAAAAAGTGCTAAAAGATCCTCCTTTAAAACATCCCAAAAAGTCAAATAAAATTCAACAGGTAGACCATCTGCTCCTGGGGCTTTCCCTTTTGAAAAACTTTTAAAAACACTAAAAAGTTCTTCCATGCTAAGATCTTCTATTAAAAACCCCTGGTCTACAGAACTTAACTTAAAATCCAGGATATTAAGAGCATCTTGTAAAAAAACATTATTTACACTTTTTTTACTAAAAAGGTCTCTATAAAAATTAAAAGCCACCTTCTTCATACCTTCCACAGTTGTTTCTCCATCAAGACAGGTGATCGTCTCCTTTTTCTCCATCACTTTTTTAAAAAAGAAACGTGTACACTTCTCACCTTCTTCTAAATGTTTCACTTTGGAATTAAAAATTATTTCTTTACCTTTTTGATCAAGGCACAATTGTATTTCAGTTTTTAGGCTTGCAATATCATCTTCCACCTCTAGTCCTATCTCTTTAAATTTATGGAGAGTTTGCAGTCTCAAATTTAAATTTACATAAATCTGCTTTTTCAGCCGCGCCTTCCTCTTTCCAGCCCTGATAAAAAAAAACCTTATTTTATCTTTGATCACTTCCCACCAGGATAGGATTTTAATATATGGAGGCCTTAGCTGTCTCCATTCCTGGTAGGCATTACAGAAGTCTGACCTCACCTGAGGGTCTTCCAGCAAATGGACTCCCAGACGCCACAAACCTCTATTTATCCTCAGCTCTCCTTGATACTCTATCTTTACACTTAACATTTTATGATCAGAGAATAAATTAGGCATTAAAACAAATTGTACAGGGCTAAAATCCTCAGATAAAAACATAAAATCGATCCTGGAAGCCACTCCCCGACCGGACCATGTAAATCCTGGGTCCGTCGGCGAAAGCGACCTCCAGGCATCGCATAACTTAAAATCAGTCTGCAAGCTATTTAGTAAAAAACACGACTTATCTAACTTACGGATTGGGTCACCCCCTCCTCGGCGCTCATTCACATTCAGGCAATTAAAGTCCCCAGCTACCAAGAGAGGAGATGACCCTACACAGAATACCGGTAGAATTTCAAACAAACGTATACGCTCCTGTTTATCTGGTGGAGCGTACACATTAATGACACGGAAATTAAAATTATTAAAACACAAATGCACTAGGATAGCTCTGCCGGGTACAATCTCAGTAACAGAGGAGATGATGATGTTATTACCTCGGCAGAGCAGACCCACACCAGCAGACTTGTTTTCGTTCGAGCCCGACCATACAGAGGGCCCTAGTTTCCAGTCCTTTTTTATCTCGTTATACCGGATTCCATGCTGCAGACCACACTCCTGTAAAAAACATATATCAAAGTCTAATGTTTCAAAAAAATCAAAAAGAGCAGCCCTGCGGACAGGGCTCTTTAGAGATCTCACATTAAGTGAGAGACACCTCATGGATGGCATTTATGTCATGAGGGAGGAGAGATATCCTCAATGACTTCCATAAACTCCTCAATCACATCTGGCAGTGTGGAAAAAGAGTCAATGTTCTGGGGATCCGAGGAACCCGGTAATGGATACCCAGAAGAGTCCGTGTTCAGCCACATGTCTCCGCTGGGAAAACACACATCCGGAGACTCTGGATTGGCCTCCAGAAGAGTATCCCCTCGCAGCTTCTTTCCAGAAGGCTCAGGCAGCTCACTCGTACAGTCGTCCTCTGTGATAGCTACATGGCCTCTTACTTCCTGGGGGGCCTCCGGATCTGGCACAATGACCTCATCCACACCATCACCTGTAGGAGAAAAAACTGCGGTCTGCTGGCTCGAGTCCCTGGGAATGACTGGGGTCTTCGCCACAGTGCCCCCCACCGCCAACATAGTGGGGGCGCTCTGCTCCAACACACCAGCCTCATTCGAGACCTTCGACACAAGGGTTACCCCCCCAACGGGAGAGTCCCCCTGCTCCAGTCTCTGGGTGGTCCGCCCTCCGCCCTTTTTCCGGGACTTCGACACAGGAGGGCCTCCCTGAGGGCCACCACACTCCTGCTCCGTCCCCACCTTCTCCTCTGCGCCCTTGGCCTTCTCAGCCGCCTCCCCTGCTGTAGGAACAGTGGGACTTGGCTCAGGCCTTACTCCGGTCTCCGGGATACTCAGCTCAGCATGGACCGGGACAATAGCTGGTTCCTGCCTTGGCACGGGTCTCTCAGCCGCCTCTGCATACGTACGGACTTTAGTCCTATGTGGGCATCCTCGGAACATATGTCCAACCTCCCCGCATAGGTTACAAGCCTTCTTTTGAGGGCAATCCTTCATGAAGTGTCCGAATTGACCACAATTGCTGCAGCGGAATGCCCTTCTTTCCACACAATTCCCTTGGGTATGCCCCATCTTGCCACAGTTCCTGCAATACATAGGCATACCTGTGTAGAATAAGTAGCCACGGCTCTTCCCAATGGTGATGGTAGAGGGGGGATGTTCTGTTCCTCCAAAGCCCTCCGGATTTTTCTTCAGCCGCACCAGGAATTTCCGCTTGCCACACCAGAAACCAACGGCGTTTTTAACATTCCCTTGAAAGGTTACTTCATCGCAATAGCGACGCAAACAGGTTAAAATGTCCAGTACTTCCACAAAAGGATTTGGAAAGAAAACAATCATTTGTACCTCCTCTTGGACGAAAAGCAGGGAGAAGACCAGGCCCTCCAGTTCATCAGCAAAGATGTTGTCATTCACCTTTTGGACCAACTGCTGACAACAACCATGGCTCCTAAAGGTAATAGTATAAGTACCTTTCTGCTCATTGTCCTGAAAACAGAAGATGTCCTCTCTGCCGAACTCCAGGATCCCAAGAAGGACGGTGTTGCAAACGTAGCGGATTTCTTTCTCCTTCCGGAATCTCTCCAAGACCTCGATACGGACCGTGTTCCTCATCCGGGGTTCACCCGATGCAAAGGTAAGTGCAGCCGGCATCCTTCCGAGAAAGAACTCCAGCTGTAAACACAAAAAAAGGCTAGCGCCCTTTTAAGGCGATCGCAACTCGTTGCTCCGGACTAATCCTCTCTCCCTATAGCAGCAGGGGGGTGAAGCCCCTCCGAAGAGGAGCGATCCCCCCAGGCCGAGAGAGAGGGTACCGAAAGCACCCGACCTGACTACAATCTCACAGTTAAACTGATCGATCGCAGCCAAAAGGCCGAGAAGCGATGGCCTGAAATGGTTGGCCATTTCAGACGCACCCAGGCCTACAACCGACACCCATTGTGGAGACCGAGCCAAAGATTGCCGCAAGGAAGACATTTTCAGAAACTCTGGATGCATTCTCAATGACAGTTCGGGTGTGCTTGGGTTTTGGTCGGTTGTTTGGCTGTGTGTGTCTGTGTGTGCTCGTTGAAGCTGCGCCCAACGCGTTTTGAATCTGCATAACTCTGCCCACTTTGACACACCCACCATCCCCATTGTGACTGCAGGTGAAGGTTCCGTGCTAAGATTCTATCGACTGCAGGCAGCGCACCTGGTTGGTCAAAAGCATTAGAATACTCCTCACACAGGTGTATCTACAAGACACAAGACTAGCAGATTCGAGATCAGCACAGACACCAGTTTTCCTTTTTTTCAAATACCTATCATACACCGCATTTCAAAGTCGGTGGTCCACAAGAGGTAAACAATGTCTTCCAAAAGAATTCATGATCGGTGGTCACAAATGTGGTATGTATGGCAGAACTACTCATTGGATGCTTCAATTTAAATACCAAGTGCTGACAGCAGGCAGGGGCCTAATTCTGTAGATGGCACAGTATATTTGCTACACTGTAAGAAAGGCCTAATTCAGGCCTACATCTTAACACACCTGTGGCAGCAACCAGGAAAGACTGAAAATTGATTGCCTGATTGATTGATTGATTGCCTATTGAATGCAATGCAATGCTTGACATACATACATACATACATACATACATACATACATACATACATACATACATACATACATACATACATACAGAGGTGAAAGCAAGGCACACAAAATGTTGCAATTAGGCAAGTGAAATCGAGCAGCATGCTACATTTGGCAGCCAGCGGCATGTGAAATGTGCTTCCTTAACAACCCTGAAATAAATTCCCATCTAGGGTTCCAAGACAACTTGCTGTGCTGACTAATTTCCATTCAATCTGTTTTTAGAAACCGGATCAGAGAAGGAGTGCACTGTTCCCGGAGAGACTGCAATAGCGGGTCAATGCGTGGAGTGGACTGAGCAAGCTCCATTTCCAGCTCCCTGTTCCAAAAAGCCATTTAATATATGGTCCCCACATGGGGGACGTATCAGATATTAAACTGATAAGAACAGATTTTTTTTAACTTGGAAGTACCCACATTTAGGTACACCCGTTTATTAAGGTTTTAAAAGCAATTACAGAAAAAAAAAGACGTATGTATACAGTGTATCACATATTTAAAGCATTAATAACATATCAATCAGAATTTTTTTTTTTTTTTTTTTTTTTTTTTTTTCCAATGTTACATGCAGTAAAGACAAGTAATATACAAGCATCGGCCAATAATTCGCATTTATGGTAGCGTTCAAATTATGGTATTCCACTCTTCTACCATCCATTGCTTTGACAATAAAAGATTCTTTTTCTTGTCCAATAAAAAATAAATATACATCTCACTAAAAGCCAATGATAAAACGTCTTTCACAGATAAAACATCATGTTTAAAAAGAAGGATGTTCCTGGCCTTCCATAGAGCTTCTTTGATGGTGCTGATTGTCTTCCATGCGATGATCCTCTTAGTTGCGTTGGGGCATTCCATGCATCCAAACAAAACAGTCTCAAAACTTAAGTCTTTCAAATCAGTTATTTTCTGGAGTAAAGGGAAAAATTTTGTCCATATTTGTCTTGTGAATTGACAAGTCCAAAAAATGTGCAGCACTGTTTCTTCCCTTTGGCAGTCCTCTCTCGGGCACTTGGCGGATCTCACGAGTCCTCTTCGGTGCTGGAATGCCCGGCATGGAAGACAATCATGCACACAGCTCCAGGCCAGGTCCTTCTGGGAATTAAAAAGATACGAGGCATTAACATTTTTCCAAATCTCTAAACACTTAGGATCATTAAAGTTTTCAATCTGCGTCACTTGTTCTTTTCCTTTGAGGCCCTTTAGGATCTTTTTGCTATCCCCTAGGGCCTCTGTGTTTATGCCCTTTAGGTCATATGTGTTAACAATGGTACCTAAGATTTTATAGTTTTCGGGTGTGTTAAAAGCATATGGGGAATTTAAAACTGTTTCAAACCACCCAAGGCGTCTCATAAAAAAACCAATGTTAAAACGTATAAAATATGACCAGTAAGTATTTTTAAAAAGGGAATTAAAACACAGGACAAAGAAACGGATTAAAACAAATGCTCTAAAATCTGGGAAGTCTTTGCCACCATTACCTTTGGATTTTACCACCAGCTCTCTCTTTAGTTTTTCCATCTTGGAACTCCAATAAAAGGTAAAACAAGCTTTAATTATTTTGTTAAAAATGCCGTTTGGAGGGGGGAAGACCAGGCTTAAATATAATAAAAGCGGCAATATGACCATTTTAATAATTAAAATTTTCCCCTCCATAGTCATTTTTCTCAAATTCCACATACACAGCTTTTGGTTTACCTTCTGAGCCACCATATTCCAGCTTTCAGTGCCTTTATTTTCTTCATTAAAAATAACACCTAAAACTTGAACAGAGTCCCTCTCAGGAACTTGGATATCTGTTAAAACCACCTTGCCAACCTTAAAAATAGAACTTTTATTAAAATTTAATTTAAAACCAGACCCACAGCAGAAAAACTCCACCTGCCTTAAGGCTTTTTGTATGGAAGGAGAATCCCTGCATATTATGGCTACATCATCCATATACCCTGTGACTTTAGCCTCCAGACCCCCTCCACCAGGCAGTGGGATTCCCCGGATTTGTTTATCCCTCCTCAGGGCACATAGCAGGGGTTCAAGAGCACAAATAAATAAAAGTGGGGACAGGGGACAACCCTGCTTAACCCCAGATTTTAAAACAACGTCTTTAGTTTTAAAACCATTTATCACAATTTTGCTTGTGCAGTCTTTATAAAATGCCTTAAGTGACTCTAAAAAACCTTCTGGTATACCCATTTTATTTAAAACATTAAAAAGGAACTCGTGAGATACTCTATCAAAAGCTTTCTCGAAATCAAGGGATAAGACCGCCATTCCACCTCCCCTTGATTTAGTGTCATCAATTATGTCTTTAATTAAATTTAGGTTTTCCCATATGCTTCTCTCTGGTATACCACAGACCTGGTTAGGATGTATTATGTTTCCCACCACTTTTTTGAGTCTGTTTGCACAAATTTTGGCCATTATTTTATAGTCACAGTTTAAAAGGGTTATTGGTCTCCAATTCTTTATGTCTGTTTTGTCCCCTTTTTTATATATAAGGGAAACCTCACCCTTTTTCCAAGAGGTGGGGAGAGTTTTTGTATTAAAAACCTCACTTAAAATATTTAAAAGATCTTCTTGTAAAAGCTCATAAAAACTGGAATAAAATTCTATGGGGATACCGTCTGGCCCGGGGACTTTTCCTGGTTTAAAACTTTTCACTGTTTCAGCCACCTCTTCCTTGCTCAGGTCCTGCAATAAAAAGTTTTGTGACACTGGGTCTAAAATAGTTGTGATTTCTTCCATAGAGCTTTCCATAAAACTATTGTCTATAACTTTTTTATTAAAAAGGTCAGCATAAAATAGGTGGACTTTTTTTAAAATTCCCTCTATTTCATTTTCTCCCTCCAAAGAATTAATAAATACCCTTTTTCCGACCATATTTTTAAAGAAATAACGGGAACAAGTTTCATTCTCTTCTATATGCTTGACTTTTGAGTGAAAGATTAATTGTTTCCCTCTTTGTTCCAAGCATCTTGATATTTCAGTTTTGAGATTACAAATATCTTTATCCACATCAATGTCATGCTCACGTAGTTTGTAGAGGGTTTGCAGTCGGGTATTTAGGAGGTTGTAAATCTCTCTCTTTTCTTTAGCTTTTTGTACTCCAACTTTAATAAAGAAATCTTTAATATTTTTCTTCATTTTTTCCCACCACCTACTAATAGGGGTACGGGGATCTCTAGTTTGTTTGCAATTTGTATAAAATTCCGTAAAACTGGTTAAAATTTCTGGATCATCTAAGAGAGAGACATTTAGTTTCCAGGCACCTTTACCTTTTTTCTTAAAATCATCATAATTAACATTAAAAAGTAAAAGTTTATGGTCTGAAAAGACATTGGTTAAAAGCTCACATTTAAAAGGCAGTATGGAATTAGAACAAAAAATAAAATCAATTCTGGAGCTACAGTTCACATTGCTCCAGGTTACCCACTCTTCAGCAGGGAGATTCATATTGCATTCCTTAAAACAATCGATAAGTTTAAAATCATGCACAACGTTTCTGAGCATAAAAGAGGTTTTATCGTAGTTTCTGCTTACCGCATTGGAGAATCTTTTCTCCCCACCCATAATACAATTAAAATCACCTGCTAAAATAAGAGGATCAGAATCATTAATAAAAAGGGGTAACATTTCTAACATTTTTGCTCTTTCATTTTTCTCAGTAGATCCATAAAAATTTAAAAACTGCCATTTAAAACCATTAATAAAAGCTTTAACCAATAAAATCCTGCCTGGTAAAACCTCCTGAACTGAGTCAATAAAAACATTACCTTTAAAAAGAATGGCGACCCCTGCTGACCTGGATTCATTTGATCCTGACCACACTGAGGGTCCATGTGTCCAATCTGTTTTATACTTGTTATAATTTAAAGAGTGTGGAATATTGCATTCCTGTAAGAAGATAACTGATGCCGACAAAGTGTACAAAAAGTCAAAGAGCGCCAACCTCCTGGGTTTTGTTTTAATCCCTCTAGCGTTGAGGGATATTCCAGAGATCCCCGCCATAAGAGAAAATAAGAGGTACGAAATTCAAAAACTCTTACCTCAGCTGGCTTATATGTCCTCATCGGAGGGTTCGGTCTTGTCGGCGACGGTCATGAGGGAAGAGATCTCGGAGGACTCTCCATCAGACAGGGCTTCGGATGGCATTACACTTTCCGGGACGAGCTCACTCTCCATAAATAAGACCTTACTTGTCAGGTAGGCCGACCCCCATCCCTGCTCCTGATCTCCCACCGGCCCCCCCTCCAGGGGACCAATCGGAGGGGTCAGATCGAGCTCGGGTGCCGGCTGTCCTCTGACCGGAGTTACAGGAATGGCTGAGGTAGCCACCCCAGACCCCCTCTCCATCTCTGAAGAGGGTGGGGTTGCCCGCTCCTCCATGGGCATCTCTTCGGGTTTCCCACCTCCATCAGGGGGTTCCTGTGGGGGTACTTCCCTTGATGCACCACCTGTTTTCTCCTGGACTTTCCGCCTTTTTGAGTCCGATTTTCCGCGCCCTAGAGCCGTCCCGGAAGATCGCAGAGACAAGGGTTGGCTTTTTGCAGAAGCAGCTGTACCCTCTGCGGGGTCCTCTTTCTGCTGCCTGCTCTCCTTCTGCCGTTCCCTCCTGCGTCTCGCTTTCTCATTTCTCACTTCAGTGTAGCCATCCTTACCTGTACCAGGTACCTCATTCGACTCGTCCATCGACTCCTCCTCATCCTCCTTTGTCTCGGGGACAGCAGAACCAGCCGAGGGTTGGCAGGGGGCCGGAGGCTGTTCCTTCTCGGGTTGTGCTCCTTTTGTGTTTTTCCTGTTAGGACAAAATGAAAAAGAATGATCTTTTGCAAGACAATTTGTACACATATTTTCTGCCTGGCATTGCTCGGTTTTATGTTCCTGGCTCCCACATTTTGCACAGGTCGGGTCACAATTTGAATGCCCATATAGTTTACATTTTCTACAGAAGGACGGCATGCCATTAAAATAGAGGTCGCCATTCGTTTTGCCAATTTTAAAACGAGCTGGTGGTAAATCTACTCCTCCAGGTTTTGAGGCATTTTTGACACAGGTTACAACATATCTCCATTTGGAGGTCCAAATGCCGCATTCATTCAAAATCTTCCCCAAACAATTGACTTTTTTGAAGAAACCCAACAGGTATCTTCCGATTTCGCTTTCTTGCATATGGGGTGAATAAATTTTAACAATCAAGAGCCTGGTCTCTTCTAAATCATGAATAGCAAATTTAACCCCTTTAAGTTCGGGGTTTTTCTGGATAATCACATCAGGGGAGATGACCTGGTTACAAACATGCTGATGGATACCTTCTCCGGTAAAAGTCACATCATAGATACCACGTCTTGGATAGTCCTGGATGGCCAGGATTTCGTGTTTCCGGACTGAAAGAGCCTTCTCCAGGACATTGCCAACCACGAATTTTAGTCCACGGCCATCTCCTCCACCTTTCTCAAAATAAATCCTAACCGTATGCTTTAGAAGAGCATAGGTTGGAACATCACCAGGATCTGGGTCCATGGTTATAAGGAAAAAAAAAACGGGGGTGTTCCGCAACAAACGGGGGTGTTCCGCAACAAGGAAAGGGCACCAAGTAATCCAAAGACTACCTGGCTAGGGCGATCGCAACTCGTTGCCTAGGGACTAAGCCCACCTCCCTATAGCAACAAGGGATTGGATCCCACTACAAGAGTGGGACCCGCACCCAAGGCCGAGAGGCGGGGTACCCCAGGCACCTAAAGGACTTCGACCAAATGCAAGAAAATCCTACACTTGATCTTAGCCAAAAGGCCGAGAAGCGATGGCCTGAAATGGTTGGCCATTTCAGACGCACCCAGGCCTACAACCGACACCCATTGTGGAGACCGAGCCAAAGATTGCCGCAAGGAAGACATTTTCAGAAACTCTGGATGCATTCTCAATGACAGTTCGGGTGTGCTTGGGTTTTGGTCGGTTGTTTGGCTGTGTGTGTCTGTGTGTGCTCGTTGAAGCTGCGCCCAACGCGTTTTGAATCTGCATAACTCTGCCCACTTTGACACACCCACCATCCCCATTGTGACTGCAGGTGAAGGTTCCGTGCTAAGATTCTATCGACTGCAGGCAGCGCACCTGGTTGGTCAAAAGCATTAGAATACTCCTCACACAGGTGTATCTACAAGACACAAGACTAGCAGATTCGAGATCAGCACAGACACCAGTTTTCCTTTTTTTCAAATACCTATCATACACCGCATTTCAAAGTCGGTGGTCCACAAGAGGTAAACAATGTCTTCCAAAAGAATTCATGATCGGTGGTCACAAATGTGGTATGTATGGCAGAACTACTCATTGGATGCTTCAATTTAAATACCAAGTGCTGACAGCAGGCAGGGGCCTAATTCTGTAGATGGCACAGTATATTTGCTACACTGTAAGAAAGGCCTAATTCAGGCCTACATCTTAACACACCTGTGGCAGCAACCAGGAAAGACTGAAAATTGATTGCCTGATTGATTGATTGATTGCCTATTGAATGCAATGCAATGCTTGACATACATACATACATACATACATACATACATACATACATACATACATACATACATACATACATACATACAGAGGTGAAAGCAAGGCACACAAAATGTTGCAATTAGGCAAGTGAAATCGAGCAGCATGCTACATTTGGCAGCCAGCGGCATGTGAAATGTGCTTCCTTAACAACCCTGAAATAAATTCCCATCTAGGGTTCCAAGACAACTTGCTGTGCTGACTAATTTCCATTCAATCTGTTTTTAGAAACCGGATCAGAGAAGGAGTGCACTGTTCCCGGAGAGACTGCAATAGCGGGTCAATGCGTGGAGTGGACTGAGCAAGCTCCATTTCCAGCTCCCTGTTCCAAAAAGCCATTTAATATATGGTCCCCACATGGGGGACGTATCAGATATTAAACTGATAAGAACAGATACTACACTTGATCTTAGCCATAGGAGGCCGAGAAGCGATGGCCTGAAATGGTTGGCCATTTCAGACGCACCCAGGCCTACAACCGACACCCATTGTGGAGACCGAGCCAAAGATTGCCGCAAGGAAGACATTTTCAGAAACTCTGGATGCATTCTCAATGACAGTTCGGGTGTGCTTGGGTTTTGGTCGGTTGTTTGGCTGTGTGTGTCTGTGTGTGCTCGTTGAAGCTGCGCCCAACGCGTTTTGAATCTGCATAACTCTGCCCACTTTGACACACCCACCATCCCCATTGTGACTGCAGGTGAAGGTTCCGTGCTAAGATTCTATCGACTGCAGGCAGCGCACCTGGTTGGTCAAAAGCATTAGAATACTCCTCACACAGGTGTATCTACAAGACACAAGACTAGCAGATTCGAGATCAGCACAGACACCAGTTTTCCTTTTTTTCAAATACCTATCATACACCGCATTTCAAAGTCGGTGGTCCACAAGAGGTAAACAATGTCTTCCAAAAGAATTCATGATCGGTGGTCACAAATGTGGTATGTATGGCAGAACTACTCATTGGATGCTTCAATTTAAATACCAAGTGCTGACAGCAGGCAGGGGCCTAATTCTGTAGATGGCACAGTATATTTGCTACACTGTAAGAAAGGCCTAATTCAGGCCTACATCTTAACACACCTGTGGCAGCAACCAGGAAAGACTGAAAATTGATTGCCTGATTGATTGATTGATTGCCTATTGAATGCAATGCAATGCTTGACATACATACATACATACATACATACATACATACATACATACATACATACATACATACAGAGGTGAAAGCAAGGCACACAAAATGTTGCAATTAGGCAAGTGAAATCGAGCAGCATGCTACATTTGGCAGCCAGCGGCATGTGAAATGTGCTTCCTTAACAACCCTGAAATAAATTCCCATCTAGGGTTCCAAGACAACTTGCTGTGCTGACTAATTTCCATTCAATCTGTTTTTAGAAACCGGATCAGAGAAGGAGTGCACTGTTCCCGGAGAGACTGCAATAGCGGGTCAATGCGTGGAGTGGACTGAGCAAGCTCCATTTCCAGCTCCCTGTTCCAAAAAGCCATTTAATATATGGTCCCCACATGGGGGACGTATCAGATATTAAACTGATAAGAACAGATACTACACTTGATCTTAGCCATAGGAGGCCGAGAAGCGATGGCCTGAAATGGTTGGCCATTTCAGACGCACCCAGGCCTACAACCGACACCCATTGTGGAGACCGAGCCAAAGATTGCCGCAAGGAAGACATTTTCAGAAACTCTGGATGCATTCTCAATGACAGTTCGGGTGTGCTTGGGTTTTGGTCGGTTGTTTGGCTGTGTGTGTCTGTGTGTGCTCGTTGAAGCTGCGCCCAACGCGTTTTGAATCTGCATAACTCTGCCCACTTTGACACACCCACCATCCCCATTGTGACTGCAGGTGAAGGTTCCGTGCTAAGATTCTATCGACTGCAGGCAGCGCACCTGGTTGGTCAAAAGCATTAGAATACTCCTCACACAGGTGTATCTACAAGACACAAGACTAGCAGATTCGAGATCAGCACAGACACCAGTTTTCCTTTTTTTCAAATACCTATCATACACCGCATTTCAAAGTCGGTGGTCCACAAGAGGTAAACAATGTCTTCCAAAAGAATTCATGATCGGTGGTCACAAATGTGGTATGTATGGCAGAACTACTCATTGGATGCTTCAATTTAAATACCAAGTGCTGACAGCAGGCAGGGGCCTAATTCTGTAGATGGCACAGTATATTTGCTACACTGTAAGAAAGGCCTAATTCAGGCCTACATCTTAACACACCTGTGGCAGCAACCAGGAAAGACTGAAAATTGATTGCCTGATTGATTGATTGATTGCCTATTGAATGCAATGCAATGCTTGACATACATACATACATACATACATACATACATACATACATACATACATACATACATACATACAGAGGTGAAAGCAAGGCACACAAAATGTTGCAATTAGGCAAGTGAAATCGAGCAGCATGCTACATTTGGCAGCCAGCGGCATGTGAAATGTGCTTCCTTAACAACCCTGAAATAAATTCCCATCTAGGGTTCCAAGACAACTTGCTGTGCTGACTAATTTCCATTCAATCTGTTTTTAGAAACCGGATCAGAGAAGGAGTGCACTGTTCCCGGAGAGACTGCAATAGCGGGTCAATGCGTGGAGTGGACTGAGCAAGCTCCATTTCCAGCTCCCTGTTCCAAAAAGCCATTTAATATATGGTCCCCACATGGGGGACGTATCAGATATTAAACTGATAAGAACAGATACTACACTTGATCTTAGCCATAGGAGGCCGAGAAGCGATGGCCTGAAATGGTTGGCCATTTCAGACGCACCCAGGCCTACAACCGACACCCATTGTGGAGACCGAGCCAAAGATTGCCGCAAGGAAGACATTTTCAGAAACTCTGGATGCATTCTCAATGACAGTTCGGGTGTGCTTGGGTTTTGGTCGGTTGTTTGGCTGTGTGTGTCTGTGTGTGCTCGTTGAAGCTGCGCCCAACGCGTTTTGAATCTGCATAACTCTGCCCACTTTGACACACCCACCATCCCCATTGTGACTGCAGGTGAAGGTTCCGTGCTAAGATTCTATCGACTGCAGGCAGCGCACCTGGTTGGTCAAAAGCATTAGAATACTCCTCACACAGGTGTATCTACAAGACACAAGACTAGCAGATTCGAGATCAGCACAGACACCAGTTTTCCTTTTTTTCAAATACCTATCATACACCGCATTTCAAAGTCGGTGGTCCACAAGAGGTAAACAATGTCTTCCAAAAGAATTCATGATCGGTGGTCACAAATGTGGTATGTATGGCAGAACTACTCATTGGATGCTTCAATTTAAATACCAAGTGCTGACAGCAGGCAGGGGCCTAATTCTGTAGATGGCACAGTATATTTGCTACACTGTAAGAAAGGCCTAATTCAGGCCTACATCTTAACACACCTGTGGCAGCAACCAGGAAAGACTGAAAATTGATTGCCTGATTGATTGATTGATTGCCTATTGAATGCAATGCAATGCTTGACATACATACATACATACATACATACATACATACATACATACATACATACATACATACATACATACATACAGAGGTGAAAGCAAGGCACACAAAATGTTGCAATTAGGCAAGTGAAATCGAGCAGCATGCTACATTTGGCAGCCAGCGGCATGTGAAATGTGCTTCCTTAACAACCCTGAAATAAATTCCCATCTAGGGTTCCAAGACAACTTGCTGTGCTGACTAATTTCCATTCAATCTGTTTTTAGAAACCGGATCAGAGAAGGAGTGCACTGTTCCCGGAGAGACTGCAATAGCGGGTCAATGCGTGGAGTGGACTGAGCAAGCTCCATTTCCAGCTCCCTGTTCCAAAAAGCCATTTAATATATGGTCCCCACATGGGGGACGTATCAGATATTAAACTGATAAGAACAGATACTACACTTGATCTTAGCCATAGGAGGCCGAGAAGCGATGGCCTGAAATGGTTGGCCATTTCAGACGCACCCAGGCCTACAACCGACACCCATTGTGGAGACCGAGCCAAAGATTGCCGCAAGGAAGACATTTTCAGAAACTCTGGATGCATTCTCAATGACAGTTCGGGTGTGCTTGGGTTTTGGTCGGTTGTTTGGCTGTGTGTGTCTGTGTGTGCTCGTTGAAGCTGCGCCCAACGCGTTTTGAATCTGCATAACTCTGCCCACTTTGACACACCCACCATCCCCATTGTGACTGCAGGTGAAGGTTCCGTGCTAAGATTCTATCGACTGCAGGCAGCGCACCTGGTTGGTCAAAAGCATTAGAATACTCCTCACACAGGTGTATCTACAAGACACAAGACTAGCAGATTCGAGATCAGCACAGACACCAGTTTTCCTTTTTTTCAAATACCTATCATACACCGCATTTCAAAGTCGGTGGTCCACAAGAGGTAAACAATGTCTTCCAAAAGAATTCATGATCGGTGGTCACAAATGTGGTATGTATGGCAGAACTACTCATTGGATGCTTCAATTTAAATACCAAGTGCTGACAGCAGGCAGGGGCCTAATTCTGTAGATGGCACAGTATATTTGCTACACTGTAAGAAAGGCCTAATTCAGGCCTACATCTTAACACACCTGTGGCAGCAACCAGGAAAGACTGAAAATTGATTGCCTGATTGATTGATTGATTGCCTATTGAATGCAATGCAATGCTTGACATACATACATACATACATACATACATACATACATACATACATACATACATACATACAGAGGTGAAAGCAAGGCACACAAAATGTTGCAATTAGGCAAGTGAAATCGAGCAGCATGCTACATTTGGCAGCCAGCGGCATGTGAAATGTGCTTCCTTAACAACCCTGAAATAAATTCCCATCTAGGGTTCCAAGACAACTTGCTGTGCTGACTAATTTCCATTCAATCTGTTTTTAGAAACCGGATCAGAGAAGGAGTGCACTGTTCCCGGAGAGACTGCAATAGCGGGTCAATGCGTGGAGTGGACTGAGCAAGCTCCATTTCCAGCTCCCTGTTCCAAAAAGCCATTTAATATATGGTCCCCACATGGGGGACGTATCAGATATTAAACTGATAAGAACAGATAAGGTTTCAACAAAATTTTATTTAGTCATAAGACATAGAACAACAAGAAAAAAAATGAAACCTTTTGTGCAAAAGAAACATAAACAATTACAATAATAAAATACAACAACATGAAACAACTTAATATAAAACAGTATTCCACATATAAAAACACCATCTACGATTCGCTTCCTTCTTCCCCACATCTTTAACATCCTTTAAGAAATAAATAAACATTTCACTAAAAGCCAATTTAATACAATCATTTACAGAGATAAAATCACGGTTAAAAAGTAAAATGTTTCTCGCTTTCCAGATTGCATTTTTGGCACAGTTTATTATACACCAGCATACTTTGAACTGGTGTGTAGTGGGGCAATTAAAAAGTCCATATAAAACATACTCATAGCTAAAATCTTTAAGACCACAAACCCATTTTAAAAGTATCCCCAATCTCCCCCAAAGTTCTTGTGCAAAACAGCAGTTCCAGAAAAGGTGCAAAACAGTCTCATCCTCTCGGCAAGAGTCTCTTGGGCACTTTGCCCGCGCCACCAGGCCTCTCCTGTGCTGGAAGTCTCTGGTTGGGAGGCACTGGTGGGCAGCCATCCATGCGATGTCTTTGTGAATGTTGGCCAAGAATTTCCCAAAAACGTTCCTCCACACACGCTTGGATCTACTCCAGGAGAAGTTGCTCACAGGGGACACTCCTTCTTCTCTTCTCAGATGAACCATCAATTTTTTTCTGTCCAGAAGGAGATCGGCATCCAAGTCCTTTAATTTATGAGTCCTTATCACCTTTTCTAAAACAATAAAATGCTTGGGCGGGCATAATAAAATGGGTGCTGATAAACATGGCCTGAACCATTTTTGAAAGATAAAACCGCAAGTATATTTTAAAAACAGACTAAAAGTAGAATTAGTGTTAAAAACTTTAAAACAAAAACAAAAGAAATTTACATATAAATACAAATGCAAGTCAGGGACATCTTTTCCTCCATTTTGTTGTTTCTTGTACATTTCCGTTCGCCTCAGCTTTTCCATTTTTGATCCCCAAATGAACATAAAAATACATCGAGTTAGTTTTTTTAGTATCAACTCAGAAGGAGGATATACCATGGCAACATAAAGCATCATAGGCAATAAAACAGATTTAATAATTAAAATTTTCCCTTCAATCGACAAGCATCTCAAATTCCAGAAGGAGAGCTTTTTCACCATTTTATGCTGTACCTCCTCCCAGCTCACGTGTCCATCATTTTTAGCATCAAATACTATACCCAAAATTTTTACCTCGTCGTGCCTCAATTTTACTGCTGGTAGGTCATTTGTATCCCAGGAACCCAAAATCAAACATTCAGTTTTATTAAAATTCATTTTAAAACCTGAAGCCTGACTAAAAAAATTGGTGCACATTACCACTCTCCGGAGTGAAGCAGGATCTGTACAGATGGCAGTAACATCATCCATGTAGGCAAATACTTTGACTTGGGCCCCTCCTCCACCCGGAATAGGAACCCCTCGGACCACTTTATCTCTCCGGATCATACACAGCAGGGGTTCCATAGCACAAATAAAAAGAATTGGGGATAATGGACACCCCTGCTTCACTCCGGATTCCAACGGGATAAAATCTGTTAAAAAACCATTGACAGAAATTTGAGAAAACACATTATTATATAAAATCATAATACGAGATAAAAACATGTCGGGGATCGCCATTTGTTTTAAAACTTTAAAAAGATACTCATGCGAGACCCTGTCAAACGCCTTTTCAAAGTCCAGCGCCAACAGGGCCAGGCTCTGACTTCTATCCCTAGAGTACCATATTGCATCTCTAATAACATTTAAAATCTCAGCAATATTCCTCCCTGGTACTCCACATACTTGTTCGGGTTGTATCAATTTATTAATCACAGTTTTAAAACGACAAGCAATAATTTTAGCTAAAACTTTATAGTCCATGTTGAGGAGGGTGATAGGCCTCCAATTCCTGAGGTCATCACGAGCGCCCTTTTTCTTATAAATTAAGGACACTATCCCCCTCCTCCATGACTTAGGCAGCTCTGAACACATAAAAACCTCTTTAAAAAGTGCTAAAAGATCCTCCTTTAAAACATCCCAAAAAGTCAAATAAAATTCAACAGGTAGACCATCTGCTCCTGGGGCTTTCCCTTTTGAAAAACTTTTAAAAACACTAAAAAGTTCTTCCATGCTAAGATCTTCTATTAAAAACCCCTGGTCTACAGAACTTAACTTAAAATCCAGGATATTAAGAGCATCTTGTAAAAAAACATTATTTACACTTTTTTTACTAAAAAGGTCTCTATAAAAATTAAAAGCCACCTTCTTCATACCTTCCACAGTTGTTTCTCCATCAAGACAGGTGATCGTCTCCTTTTTCTCCATCACTTTTTTAAAAAAGAAACGTGTACACTTCTCACCTTCTTCTAAATGTTTCACTTTGGAATTAAAAATTATTTCTTTACCTTTTTGATCAAGGCACAATTGTATTTCAGTTTTTAGGCTTGCAATATCATCTTCCACCTCTAGTCCTATCTCTTTAAATTTATGGAGAGTTTGCAGTCTCATATTTAAATTTACATAAATCTGCTTTTTCCGCCGCGCCTTCCTCTTTCCAGCCCTGATAAAAAAAAACCTTATTTTATCTTTGATCACTTCCCACCAGGATAGGATTTTAATATATGGAGGCCTTAACTGTCTCCATTCCTGGTAGGCATTACAGAAGTCTGACCTCACCTGAGGGTCTTCCAGCAAATGGACCCCCAGACGCCACAAACCTCTATTTATCCTCAGCTCTCCTTGATACTCTATCTTTACGCTTAACATTTTATGATCAGAGAATAAATTAGGCATTAAAACAAATTGTACAGGGCTAAAATCCTCAGATAAAAACATAAAATCGATCCTGGAAGCCACTCCCCGACCGGACCATGTAAATCCTGGGTCCGTCGGCGAAAGCGACCTCCAGGCATCGCATAACTTAAAATCAGTCTGCAAGCTATTTAGTAAAAAACACGACTTATCTAACTTACGGATTGGGTCACCCCCTCCTCGGCGCTCATTCACATTCAGGCAATTAAAGTCCCCAGCTACCAAGAGAGGAGATGACCCTACACAGAATACCGGTAGAATTTCAAACAAACGTATACGCTCCTGTTTATCTGGTGGAGCGTACACATTAATGACACGGAAATTAAAATTATTAAAACACAAATGCACTAGGATAGCTCTGCCGGGTACAATCTCAGTAACAGAGGAGATGATGATGTTATTACCTCGGCAGAGCAGACCCACACCAGCAGACTTGTTTTCGTTCGAGCCCGACCATACAGAGGGCCCTAGTTTCCAGTCCTTTTTTATCTCGTTATACCGGATTCCATGCTGCAGACCACACTCCTGTAAAAAACATATATCAAAGTCTAATGTTTCAAAAAAATCAAAAAGAGCAGCCCTGCGGACAGGGCTCTTTAGAGATCTCACATTAAGTGAGAGACACCTCATGGATGGCATTTATGTCATGAGGGAGGAGAGATATCCTCAATGACTTCCATAAACTCCTCAATCACATCTGGCAGTGTGGAAAAAGAGTCAATGTTCTGGGGATCCGAGGAACCCGGTAATGGATACCCAGAAGAGTCCGTGTTCAGCCACATGTCTCCGCTGGGAAAACACACATCCGGAGACTCTGGATTGGCCTCCAGAAGAGTATCCCCTCGCAGCTTCTTTCCAGAAGGCTCAGGCAGCTCACTCGTACAGTCGTCCTCTGTGATAGCTACATGGCCTCTTACTTCCTGGGGGGCCTCCGGATCTGGCACAATGACCTCATCCACACCATCACCTGTAGGAGAAAAAACTGCGGTCTGCTGGCTCGAGTCCCTGGGAATGACTGGGGTCTTCGCCACAGTGCCCCCCACCGCCAACATAGTGGGGGCGCTCTGCTCCAACACACCAGCCTCATTCGAGACCTTCGACACAAGGGTTACCCCCCCAACGGGAGAGTCCCCCTGCTCCAGTCTCTGGGTGGTCCGCCCTCCGCCCTTTTTCCGGGACTTCGACACAGGAGGGCCTCCCTGAGGGCCACCACACTCCTGCTCCGTCCCCACCTTCTCCTCTGCGCCCTTGGCCTTCTCAGCCGCCTCCCCTGCTGTAGGAACAGTGGGACTTGGCTCAGGCCTTACTCCGGTCTCCGGGATACTCAGCTCAGCATGGACCGGGACAATAGCTGGTTCCTGCCTTGGCACGGGTCTCTCAGCCGCCTCTGCATACGTACGGACTTTAGTCCTATGTGGGCATCCTCGGAACATATGTCCAACCTCCCCGCATAGGTTACAAGCCTTCTTTTGAGGGCAATCCTTCATGAAGTGTCCGAATTGACCACAATTGCTGCAGCGGAATGCCCTTCTTTCCACACAATTCCCTTGGGTATGCCCCATCTTGCCACAGTTCCTGCAATACATAGGCATACCTGTGTAGAATAAGTAGCCACGGCTCTTCCCAATGGTGATGGTAGAGGGGGGATGTTCTGTTCCTCCAAAGCCCTCCGGATTTTTCTTCAGCCGCACCAGGAATTTCCGCTTGCCACACCAGAAACCAACGGCGTTTTTAACATTCCCTTGAAAGGTTACTTCATCGCAATAGCGACGCAAACAGGTTAAAATGTCCAGTACTTCCACAAAAGGATTTGGAAAGAAAACAATCATTTGTACCTCCTCTTGGACGAAAAGCAGGGAGAAGACCAGGCCCTCCAGTTCATCAGCAAAGATGTTGTCATTCACCTTTTGGACCAACTGCTGACAACAACCATGGCTCCTAAAGGTAATAGTATAAGTACCTTTCTGCTCATTGTCCTGAAAACAGAAGATGTCCTCTCTGCCGAACTCCAGGATCCCAAGAAGGACGGTGTTGCAAACGTAGCGGATTTCTTTCTCCTTCCGGAATCTCTCCAAGACCTCGATACGGACCGTGTTCCTCATCCGGGGTTCACCCGATGCAAAGGTAAGTGCAGCCGGCATCCTTCCGAGAAAGAACTCCAGCTGTAAACACAAAAAAAGGCTAGCGCCCTTTTAAGGCGATCGCAACTCGTTGCTCCGGACTAATCCTCTCTCCCTATAGCAGCAGGGGGGTGAAGCCCCTCCGAAGAGGAGCGATCCCCCCAGGCCGAGAGAGAGGGTACCGAAAGCACCCGACCTGACTACAATCTCACAGTTAAACTGATCGATCGCAGCCAAAAGGCCGAGAAGCGATGGCCTGAAATGGTTGGCCATTTCAGACGCACCCAGGCCTACAACCGACACCCATTGTGGAGACCGAGCCAAAGATTGCCGCAAGGAAGACATTTTCAGAAACTCTGGATGCATTCTCAATGACAGTTCGGGTGTGCTTGGGTTTTGGTCGGTTGTTTGGCTGTGTGTGTCTGTGTGTGCTCGTTGAAGCTGCGCCCAACGCGTTTTGAATCTGCATAACTCTGCCCACTTTGACACACCCACCATCCCCATTGTGACTGCAGGTGAAGGTTCCGTGCTAAGATTCTATCGACTGCAGGCAGCGCACCTGGTTGGTCAAAAGCATTAGAATACTCCTCACACAGGTGTATCTACAAGACACAAGACTAGCAGATTCGAGATCAGCACAGACACCAGTTTTCCTTTTTTTCAAATACCTATCATACACCGCATTTCAAAGTCGGTGGTCCACAAGAGGTAAACAATGTCTTCCAAAAGAATTCATGATCGGTGGTCACAAATGTGGTATGTATGGCAGAACTACTCATTGGATGCTTCAATTTAAATACCAAGTGCTGACAGCAGGCAGGGGCCTAATTCTGTAGATGGCACAGTATATTTGCTACACTGTAAGAAAGGCCTAATTCAGGCCTACATCTTAACACACCTGTGGCAGCAACCAGGAAAGACTGAAAATTGATTGCCTGATTGATTGATTGATTGCCTATTGAATGCAATGCAATGCTTGACATACATACATACATACATACATACATACATACATACATACATACATACATACATACATACAGAGGTGAAAGCAAGGCACACAAAATGTTGCAATTAGGCAAGTGAAATCGAGCAGCATGCTACATTTGGCAGCCAGCGGCATGTGAAATGTGCTTCCTTAACAACCCTGAAATAAATTCCCATCTAGGGTTCCAAGACAACTTGCTGTGCTGACTAATTTCCATTCAATCTGTTTTTAGAAACCGGATCAGAGAAGGAGTGCACTGTTCCCGGAGAGACTGCAATAGCGGGTCAATGCGTGGAGTGGACTGAGCAAGCTCCATTTCCAGCTCCCTGTTCCAAAAAGCCATTTAATATATGGTCCCCACATGGGGGACGTATCAGATATTAAACTGATAAGAACAGATACTACACTTGATCTTAGCCATAGGAGGCCGAGAAGCGATGGCCTGAAATGGTTGGCCATTTCAGACGCACCCAGGCCTACAACCGACACCCATTGTGGAGACCGAGCCAAAGATTGCCGCAAGGAAGACATTTTCAGAAACTCTGGATGCATTCTCAATGACAGTTCGGGTGTGCTTGGGTTTTGGTCGGTTGTTTGGCTGTGTGTGTCTGTGTGTGCTCGTTGAAGCTGCGCCCAACGCGTTTTGAATCTGCATAACTCTGCCCACTTTGACACACCCACCATCCCCATTGTGACTGCAGGTGAAGGTTCCGTGCTAAGATTCTATCGACTGCAGGCAGCGCACCTGGTTGGTCAAAAGCATTAGAATACTCCTCACACAGGTGTATCTACAAGACACAAGACTAGCAGATTCGAGATCAGCACAGACACCAGTTTTCCTTTTTTTCAAATACCTATCATACACCGCATTTCAAAGTCGGTGGTCCACAAGAGGTAAACAATGTCTTCCAAAAGAATTCATGATCGGTGGTCACAAATGTGGTATGTATGGCAGAACTACTCATTGGATGCTTCAATTTAAATACCAAGTGCTGACAGCAGGCAGGGGCCTAATTCTGTAGATGGCACAGTATATTTGCTACACTGTAAGAAAGGCCTAATTCAGGCCTACATCTTAACACACCTGTGGCAGCAACCAGGAAAGACTGAAAATTGATTGCCTGATTGATTGATTGATTGCCTATTGAATGCAATGCAATGCTTGACATACATACATACATACATACATACATACATACATACATACATACATACATACATACATACAGAGGTGAAAGCAAGGCACACAAAATGTTGCAATTAGGCAAGTGAAATCGAGCAGCATGCTACATTTGGCAGCCAGCGGCATGTGAAATGTGCTTCCTTAACAACCCTGAAATAAATTCCCATCTAGGGTTCCAAGACAACTTGCTGTGCTGACTAATTTCCATTCAATCTGTTTTTAGAAACCGGATCAGAGAAGGAGTGCACTGTTCCCGGAGAGACTGCAATAGCGGGTCAATGCGTGGAGTGGACTGAGCAAGCTCCATTTCCAGCTCCCTGTTCCAAAAAGCCATTTAATATATGGTCCCCACATGGGGGACGTATCAGATATTAAACTGATAAGAACAGATACTACACTTGATCTTAGCCATAGGAGGCCGAGAAGCGATGGCCTGAAATGGTTGGCCATTTCAGACGCACCCAGGCCTACAACCGACACCCATTGTGGAGACCGAGCCAAAGATTGCCGCAAGGAAGACATTTTCAGAAACTCTGGATGCATTCTCAATGACAGTTCGGGTGTGCTTGGGTTTTGGTCGGTTGTTTGGCTGTGTGTGTCTGTGTGTGCTCGTTGAAGCTGCGCCCAACGCGTTTTGAATCTGCATAACTCTGCCCACTTTGACACACCCACCATCCCCATTGTGACTGCAGGTGAAGGTTCCGTGCTAAGATTCTATCGACTGCAGGCAGCGCACCTGGTTGGTCAAAAGCATTAGAATACTCCTCACACAGGTGTATCTACAAGACACAAGACTAGCAGATTCGAGATCAGCACAGACACCAGTTTTCCTTTTTTTCAAATACCTATCATACACCGCATTTCAAAGTCGGTGGTCCACAAGAGGTAAACAATGTCTTCCAAAAGAATTCATGATCGGTGGTCACAAATGTGGTATGTATGGCAGAACTACTCATTGGATGCTTCAATTTAAATACCAAGTGCTGACAGCAGGCAGGGGCCTAATTCTGTAGATGGCACAGTATATTTGCTACACTGTAAGAAAGGCCTAATTCAGGCCTACATCTTAACACACCTGTGGCAGCAACCAGGAAAGACTGAAAATTGATTGCCTGATTGATTGATTGATTGCCTATTGAATGCAATGCAATGCTTGACATACATACATACATACATACATACATACATACATACATACATACATACATACAGAGGTGAAAGCAAGGCACACAAAATGTTGCAATTAGGCAAGTGAAATCGAGCAGCATGCTACATTTGGCAGCCAGCGGCATGTGAAATGTGCTTCCTTAACAACCCTGAAATAAATTCCCATCTAGGGTTCCAAGACAACTTGCTGTGCTGACTAATTTCCATTCAATCTGTTTTTAGAAACCGGATCAGAGAAGGAGTGCACTGTTCCCGGAGAGACTGCAATAGCGGGTCAATGCGTGGAGTGGACTGAGCAAGCTCCATTTCCAGCTCCCTGTTCCAAAAAGCCATTTAATATATGGTCCCCACATGGGGGACGTATCAGATATTAAACTGATAAGAACAGATACTACACTTGATCTTAGCCATAGGAGGCCGAGAAGCGATGGCCTGAAATGGTTGGCCATTTCAGACGCACCCAGGCCTACAACCGACACCCATTGTGGAGACCGAGCCAAAGATTGCCGCAAGGAAGACATTTTCAGAAACTCTGGATGCATTCTCAATGACAGTTCGGGTGTGCTTGGGTTTTGGTCGGTTGTTTGGCTGTGTGTGTCTGTGTGTGCTCGTTGAAGCTGCGCCCAACGCGTTTTGAATCTGCATAACTCTGCCCACTTTGACACACCCACCATCCCCATTGTGACTGCAGGTGAAGGTTCCGTGCTAAGATTCTATCGACTGCAGGCAGCGCACCTGGTTGGTCAAAAGCATTAGAATACTCCTCACACAGGTGTATCTACAAGACACAAGACTAGCAGATTCGAGATCAGCACAGACACCAGTTTTCCTTTTTTTCAAATACCTATCATACACCGCATTTCAAAGTCGGTGGTCCACAAGAGGTAAACAATGTCTTCCAAAAGAATTCATGATCGGTGGTCACAAATGTGGTATGTATGGCAGAACTACTCATTGGATGCTTCAATTTAAATACCAAGTGCTGACAGCAGGCAGGGGCCTAATTCTGTAGATGGCACAGTATATTTGCTACACTGTAAGAAAGGCCTAATTCAGGCCTACATCTTAACACACCTGTGGCAGCAACCAGGAAAGACTGAAAATTGATTGCCTGATTGATTGATTGATTGCCTATTGAATGCAATGCAATGCTTGACATACATACATACATACATACATACATACATACATACATACATACATACATACATACATACATACAGAGGTGAAAGCAAGGCACACAAAATGTTGCAATTAGGCAAGTGAAATCGAGCAGCATGCTACATTTGGCAGCCAGCGGCATGTGAAATGTGCTTCCTTAACAACCCTGAAATAAATTCCCATCTAGGGTTCCAAGACAACTTGCTGTGCTGACTAATTTCCATTCAATCTGTTTTTAGAAACCGGATCAGAGAAGGAGTGCACTGTTCCCGGAGAGACTGCAATAGCGGGTCAATGCGTGGAGTGGACTGAGCAAGCTCCATTTCCAGCTCCCTGTTCCAAAAAGCCATTTAATATATGGTCCCCACATGGGGGACGTATCAGATATTAAACTGATAAGAACAGATACTACACTTGATCTTAGCCATAGGAGGCCGAGAAGCGATGGCCTGAAATGGTTGGCCATTTCAGACGCACCCAGGCCTACAACCGACACCCATTGTGGAGACCGAGCCAAAGATTGCCGCAAGGAAGACATTTTCAGAAACTCTGGATGCATTCTCAATGACAGTTCGGGTGTGCTTGGGTTTTGGTCGGTTGTTTGGCTGTGTGTGTCTGTGTGTGCTCGTTGAAGCTGCGCCCAACGCGTTTTGAATCTGCATAACTCTGCCCACTTTGACACACCCACCATCCCCATTGTGACTGCAGGTGAAGGTTCCGTGCTAAGATTCTATCGACTGCAGGCAGCGCACCTGGTTGGTCAAAAGCATTAGAATACTCCTCACACAGGTGTATCTACAAGACACAAGACTAGCAGATTCGAGATCAGCACAGACACCAGTTTTCCTTTTTTTCAAATACCTATCATACACCGCATTTCAAAGTCGGTGGTCCACAAGAGGTAAACAATGTCTTCCAAAAGAATTCATGATCGGTGGTCACAAATGTGGTATGTATGGCAGAACTACTCATTGGATGCTTCAATTTAAATACCAAGTGCTGACAGCAGGCAGGGGCCTAATTCTGTAGATGGCACAGTATATTTGCTACACTGTAAGAAAGGCCTAATTCAGGCCTACATCTTAACACACCTGTGGCAGCAACCAGGAAAGACTGAAAATTGATTGCCTGATTGATTGATTGATTGCCTATTGAATGCAATGCAATGCTTGACATACATACATACATACATACATACATACATACATACATACATACATACATACATACATACAGAGGTGAAAGCAAGGCACACAAAATGTTGCAATTAGGCAAGTGAAATCGAGCAGCATGCTACATTTGGCAGCCAGCGGCATGTGAAATGTGCTTCCTTAACAACCCTGAAATAAATTCCCATCTAGGGTTCCAAGACAACTTGCTGTGCTGACTAATTTCCATTCAATCTGTTTTTAGAAACCGGATCAGAGAAGGAGTGCACTGTTCCCGGAGAGACTGCAATAGCGGGTCAATGCGTGGAGTGGACTGAGCAAGCTCCATTTCCAGCTCCCTGTTCCAAAAAGCCATTTAATATATGGTCCCCACATGGGGGACGTATCAGATATTAAACTGATAAGAACAGATACTACACTTGATCTTAGCCATAGGAGGCCGAGAAGCGATGGCCTGAAATGGTTGGCCATTTCAGACGCACCCAGGCCTACAACCGACACCCATTGTGGAGACCGAGCCAAAGATTGCCGCAAGGAAGACATTTTCAGAAACTCTGGATGCATTCTCAATGACAGTTCGGGTGTGCTTGGGTTTTGGTCGGTTGTTTGGCTGTGTGTGTCTGTGTGTGCTCGTTGAAGCTGCGCCCAACGCGTTTTGAATCTGCATAACTCTGCCCACTTTGACACACCCACCATCCCCATTGTGACTGCAGGTGAAGGTTCCGTGCTAAGATTCTATCGACTGCAGGCAGCGCACCTGGTTGGTCAAAAGCATTAGAATACTCCTCACACAGGTGTATCTACAAGACACAAGACTAGCAGATTCGAGATCAGCACAGACACCAGTTTTCCTTTTTTTCAAATACCTATCATACACCGCATTTCAAAGTCGGTGGTCCACAAGAGGTAAACAATGTCTTCCAAAAGAATTCATGATCGGTGGTCACAAATGTGGTATGTATGGCAGAACTACTCATTGGATGCTTCAATTTAAATACCAAGTGCTGACAGCAGGCAGGGGCCTAATTCTGTAGATGGCACAGTATATTTGCTACACTGTAAGAAAGGCCTAATTCAGGCCTACATCTTAACACACCTGTGGCAGCAACCAGGAAAGACTGAAAATTGATTGCCTGATTGATTGATTGATTGCCTATTGAATGCAATGCAATGCTTGACATACATACATACATACATACATACATACATACATACATACATACATACATACATACATACATACATACATACAGAGGTGAAAGCAAGGCACACAAAATGTTGCAATTAGGCAAGTGAAATCGAGCAGCATGCTACATTTGGCAGCCAGCGGCATGTGAAATGTGCTTCCTTAACAACCCTGAAATAAATTCCCATCTAGGGTTCCAAGACAACTTGCTGTGCTGACTAATTTCCATTCAATCTGTTTTTAGAAACCGGATCAGAGAAGGAGTGCACTGTTCCCGGAGAGACTGCAATAGCGGGTCAATGCGTGGAGTGGACTGAGCAAGCTCCATTTCCAGCTCCCTGTTCCAAAAAGCCATTTAATATATGGTCCCCACATGGGGGACGTATCAGATATTAAACTGATAAGAACAGATACTACACTTGATCTTAGCCATAGGAGGCCGAGAAGCGATGGCCTGAAATGGTTGGCCATTTCAGACGCACCCAGGCCTACAACCGACACCCATTGTGGAGACCGAGCCAAAGATTGCCGCAAGGAAGACATTTTCAGAAACTCTGGATGCATTCTCAATGACAGTTCGGGTGTGCTTGGGTTTTGGTCGGTTGTTTGGCTGTGTGTGTCTGTGTGTGCTCGTTGAAGCTGCGCCCAACGCGTTTTGAATCTGCATAACTCTGCCCACTTTGACACACCCACCATCCCCATTGTGACTGCAGGTGAAGGTTCCGTGCTAAGATTCTATCGACTGCAGGCAGCGCACCTGGTTGGTCAAAAGCATTAGAATACTCCTCACACAGGTGTATCTACAAGACACAAGACTAGCAGATTCGAGATCAGCACAGACACCAGTTTTCCTTTTTTTCAAATACCTATCATACACCGCATTTCAAAGTCGGTGGTCCACAAGAGGTAAACAATGTCTTCCAAAAGAATTCATGATCGGTGGTCACAAATGTGGTATGTATGGCAGAACTACTCATTGGATGCTTCAATTTAAATACCAAGTGCTGACAGCAGGCAGGGGCCTAATTCTGTAGATGGCACAGTATATTTGCTACACTGTAAGAAAGGCCTAATTCAGGCCTACATCTTAACACACCTGTGGCAGCAACCAGGAAAGACTGAAAATTGATTGCCTGATTGATTGATTGATTGCCTATTGAATGCAATGCAATGCTTGACATACATACATACATACATACATACATACATACATACATACATACATACATACATACATACAGAGGTGAAAGCAAGGCACACAAAATGTTGCAATTAGGCAAGTGAAATCGAGCAGCATGCTACATTTGGCAGCCAGCGGCATGTGAAATGTGCTTCCTTAACAACCCTGAAATAAATTCCCATCTAGGGTTCCAAGACAACTTGCTGTGCTGACTAATTTCCATTCAATCTGTTTTTAGAAACCGGATCAGAGAAGGAGTGCACTGTTCCCGGAGAGACTGCAATAGCGGGTCAATGCGTGGAGTGGACTGAGCAAGCTCCATTTCCAGCTCCCTGTTCCAAAAAGCCATTTAATATATGGTCCCCACATGGGGGACGTATCAGATATTAAACTGATAAGAACAGATACTACACTTGATCTTAGCCATAGGAGGCCGAGAAGCGATGGCCTGAAATGGTTGGCCATTTCAGACGCACCCAGGCCTACAACCGACACCCATTGTGGAGACCGAGCCAAAGATTGCCGCAAGGAAGACATTTTCAGAAACTCTGGATGCATTCTCAATGACAGTTCGGGTGTGCTTGGGTTTTGGTCGGTTGTTTGGCTGTGTGTGTCTGTGTGTGCTCGTTGAAGCTGCGCCCAACGCGTTTTGAATCTGCATAACTCTGCCCACTTTGACACACCCACCATCCCCATTGTGACTGCAGGTGAAGGTTCCGTGCTAAGATTCTATCGACTGCAGGCAGCGCACCTGGTTGGTCAAAAGCATTAGAATACTCCTCACACAGGTGTATCTACAAGACACAAGACTAGCAGATTCGAGATCAGCACAGACACCAGTTTTCCTTTTTTTCAAATACCTATCATACACCGCATTTCAAAGTCGGTGGTCCACAAGAGGTAAACAATGTCTTCCAAAAGAATTCATGATCGGTGGTCACAAATGTGGTATGTATGGCAGAACTACTCATTGGATGCTTCAATTTAAATACCAAGTGCTGACAGCAGGCAGGGGCCTAATTCTGTAGATGGCACAGTATATTTGCTACACTGTAAGAAAGGCCTAATTCAGGCCTACATCTTAACACACCTGTGGCAGCAACCAGGAAAGACTGAAAATTGATTGCCTGATTGATTGATTGATTGCCTATTGAATGCAATGCAATGCTTGACATACATACATACATACATACATACATACATACATACAGAGGTGAAAGCAAGGCACACAAAATGTTGCAATTAGGCAAGTGAAATCGAGCAGCATGCTACATTTGGCAGCCAGCGGCATGTGAAATGTGCTTCCTTAACAACCCTGAAATAAATTCCCATCTAGGGTTCCAAGACAACTTGCTGTGCTGACTAATTTCCATTCAATCTGTTTTTAGAAACCGGATCAGAGAAGGAGTGCACTGTTCCCGGAGAGACTGCAATAGCGGGTCAATGCGTGGAGTGGACTGAGCAAGCTCCATTTCCAGCTCCCTGTTCCAAAAAGCCATTTAATATATGGTCCCCACATGGGGGACGTATCAGATATTAAACTGATAAGAACAGATACGGTTTCATCAGTATCAAAGCTCAAAAATAAAATTAATCGTATTAAACGACTTAAACATGAGTTCGACATCATCATTTTGAAACCACTTCTGTTAAAAATAAAATACAAATCACATCATATACATAATACAAAACCCAATATTCCTATAGAGTATCTTTATAAACAAAAACAAACTATCCTATTTGTACTCCTTATGTAACAAAATCTCTCTATAGTCCAATATTATATCTTCCTGAATCACCATTTTTTCCCTTTTTCCTTCCCCTTCTCTTTACTCCCAGTCTCTTTTTTTTCTTTTTGAACTCCCTCCTCCCAATACTCAAAAAAAACTTCCTCTCCCTGAAACTCTATTTTTCCCAATGTCTTTTCCTTCTCTTTACACACAGTCTCCCTTTTCTCCTTTTGAATTATCTTCCGTTTCCATTTTTTATTAACTCTTTTCTCCGCACTTTCAACCTTTCTAACTTTGTCTTCATCTTTATCCATTATAAATCTCTCCTTAAGCTCCTCCATACATTCCCTTCTCTTCATTTCTTCAAAAACTCTTTCCAAATGTTCAAAATTCACTGGAAAAGTTTTCTCTCTTTCCACATAACAAAACCCAAACTTCCCGTTTATCATAATTTTTCCTACCAACAACTCTTCATCTTCCTTTGTCCATACCAAAAAACGTCTTTTCCCATTCCATACACCAATAGTATTCAAAAAAATTTTCTCAAACTTTGCCTCCACATAATTTGTCTTCAAATAACTCAACACCTCTTCAGTGTCTACAAAAGGGTCATCCATACATACAACACTTCTTGGTTTTCCCATACATGATACCATCAGACCAATATCTCCAAAGTTTTCTCCATTCCACCACTTAAAGAAATCCAAACATTTACCTTCTGACTTTAAAGTCACGTCAAAGCTCCTTCTGTATCTTGCTTCTTGCATACACAAAATATCTTCTTTCCAGATTGCTCCAAAATCCACAAAAAAATCCATAATCCGCTTTTCATCCAACAAAACGTCCTCCATGCCTGGCTTTCGAAAGAACCGCAAGCAGCTCCTCTTCCTCCAAAACTCCATATCTCCAATGTTGCCCCAACAGCTATGTGTTGGAACAGTTGCCCACTACAGATGTAGTGGCAAGGGTGATCGCCTCTCGTTGCCCAGGGACTAATCCGACTCCCAATAGCAGCAGGGGGGTGAAGCCACACTGTCAAATGCAGCGATCCCCCCAGGCCAAGAAGCCGGGTACCCTGAGCACCTTAGGCCAGACCAAGTACAGCAACCATTAAGCCACTGCACTTGATCTTAGCCAAAAGGCCGAGAAGCGATGGCCTGAAATGGTTGGCCATTTCAGACGCACCCAGGCCTACAACCGACACCCATTGTGGAGACCGAGCCAAAGATTGCCGCAAGGAAGACATTTTCAGAAACTCTGGATGCATTCTCAATGACAGTTCGGGTGTGGGTGGGTTTTGGTCGGTTGTTTGGCTGTGTGTGTCTGTGTGTGCTCGTTGAAGCTGCGCCCAACGCGTTTTGAATCTGCATAACTCTGCCCACTTTGACACACCCACCATCCCCATTGTGACTGCAGGTGAAGGTTCCGTGCTAAGATTCTATCGACTGCAGGCAGCGCACCTGGTTGGTCAAAAGCATTAGAATACTCCTCACACAGGTGTATCTACAAGACACAAGACTAGCAGATTCGAGATCAGCACAGACACCAGTTTTCCTTTTTTTCAAATACCTATCATACACCGCATTTCAAAGTCGGTGGTCCACAAGAGGTAAACAATGTCTTCCAAAAGAATTCATGATCGGTGGTCACAAATGTGGTATGTATGGCAGAACTACTCATTGGATGCTTCAATTTAAATACCAAGTGCTGACAGCAGGCAGGGGCCTAATTCTGTAGATGGCACAGTATATTTGCTACACTGTAAGAAAGGCCTAATTCAGGCCTACATCTTAACACACCTGTGGCAGCAACCAGGAAAGACTGAAAATTGATTGCCTGATTGATTGATTGATTGCCTATTGAATGCAATGCAATGCTTGACATACATACATACATACATACATACATACATACATACATACATACATACATACATACAGAGGTGAAAGCAAGGCACACAAAATGTTGCAATTAGGCAAGTGAAATCGAGCAGCATGCTACATTTGGCAGCCAGCGGCATGTGAAATGTGCTTCCTTAACAACCCTGAAATAAATTCCCATCTAGGGTTCCAAGACAACTTGCTGTGCTGACTAATTTCCATTCAATCTGTTTTTAGAAACCGGATCAGAGAAGGAGTGCACTGTTCCCGGAGAGACTGCAATAGCGGGTCAATGCGTGGAGTGGACTGAGCAAGCTCCATTTCCAGCTCCCTGTTCCAAAAAGCCATTTAATATATGGTCCCCACATGGGGGACGTATCAGATATTAAACTGATAAGAACAGATACGGTTTCATCAGTATCAAAGCTCAAAAATAAAATTAATCGTATTAAACGACTTAAACATGAGTTCGACATCATCATTTTGAAACCACTTCTGTTAAAAATAAAATACAAATCACATCATATACATAATACAAAACCCAATATTCCTATAGAGTATCTTTATAAACAAAAACAAACTATCCTATTTGTACTCCTTATGTAACAAAATCTCTCTATAGTCCAATATTATATCTTCCTGAATCACCATTTTTTCCCTTTTTCCTTCCCCTTCTCTTTACTCCCAGTCTCTTTTTTTTCTTTTTGAACTCCCTCCTCCCAATACTCAAAAAAAACTTCCTCTCCCTGAAACTCTATTTTTCCCAATGTCTTTTCCTTCTCTTTACACACAGTCTCCCTTTTCTCCTTTTGAATTATCTTCCGTTTCCATTTTTTATTAACTCTTTTCTCCGCACTTTCAACCTTTCTAACTTTGTCTTCATCTTTATCCATTATAAATCTCTCCTTAAGCTCCTCCATACATTCCCTTCTCTTCATTTCTTCAAAAACTCTTTCCAAATGTTCAAAATTCACTGGAAAAGTTTTCTCTCTTTCCACATAACAAAACCCAAACTTCCCGTTTATCATAATTTTTCCTACCAACAACTCTTCATCTTCCTTTGTCCATACCAAAAAACGTCTTTTCCCATTCCATACACCAATAGTATTCAAAAAAATTTTCTCAAACTTTGCCTCCACATAATTTGTCTTCAAATAACTCAACACCTCTTCAGTGTCTACAAAAGGGTCATCCATACATACAACACTTCTTGGTTTTCCCATACATGATACCATCAGACCAATATCTCCAAAGTTTTCTCCATTCCACCACTTAAAGAAATCCAAACATTTACCTTCTGACTTTAAAGTCACGTCAAAGCTCCTTCTGTATCTTGCTTCTTGCATACACAAAATATCTTCTTTCCAGATTGCTCCAAAATCCACAAAAAAATCCATAATCCGCTTTTCATCCAACAAAACGTCCTCCATGCCTGGCTTTCGAAAGAACCGCAAGCAGCTCCTCTTCCTCCAAAACTCCATATCTCCAATGTTGCCCCAACAGCTATGTGTTGGAACAGTTGCCCACTACAGATGTAGTGGCAAGGGTGATCGCCTCTCGTTGCCCAGGGACTAATCCGACTCCCAATAGCAGCAGGGGGGTGAAGCCACACTGTCAAATGCAGCGATCCCCCCAGGCCAAGAAGCCGGGTACCCTGAGCACCTTAGGCCAGACCAAGTACAGCAACCATTAAGCCACTGCACTTGATCTTAGCCAAAAGGCCGAGAAGCGATGGCCTGAAATGGTTGGCCATTTCAGACGCACCCAGGCCTACAACCGACACCCATTGTGGAGACCGAGCCAAAGATTGCCGCAAGGAAGACATTTTCAGAAACTCTGGATGCATTCTCAATGACAGTTCGGGTGTGGGTGGGTTTTGGTCGGTTGTTTGGCTGTGTGTGTCTGTGTGTGCTCGTTGAAGCTGCGCCCAACGCGTTTTGAATCTGCATAACTCTGCCCACTTTGACACACCCACCATCCCCATTGTGACTGCAGGTGAAGGTTCCGTGCTAAGATTCTATCGACTGCAGGCAGCGCACCTGGTTGGTCAAAAGCATTAGAATACTCCTCACACAGGTGTATCTACAAGACACAAGACTAGCAGATTCGAGATCAGCACAGACACCAGTTTTCCTTTTTTTCAAATACCTATCATACACCGCATTTCAAAGTCGGTGGTCCACAAGAGGTAAACAATGTCTTCCAAAAGAATTCATGATCGGTGGTCACAAATGTGGTATGTATGGCAGAACTACTCATTGGATGCTTCAATTTAAATACCAAGTGCTGACAGCAGGCAGGGGCCTAATTCTGTAGATGGCACAGTATATTTGCTACACTGTAAGAAAGGCCTAATTCAGGCCTACATCTTAACACACCTGTGGCAGCAACCAGGAAAGACTGAAAATTGATTGCCTGATTGATTGATTGATTGCCTATTGAATGCAATGCAATGCTTGACATACATACATACATACATACATACATACATACATACATACATACATACATACATACAGAGGTGAAAGCAAGGCACACAAAATGTTGCAATTAGGCAAGTGAAATCGAGCAGCATGCTACATTTGGCAGCCAGCGGCATGTGAAATGTGCTTCCTTAACAACCCTGAAATAAATTCCCATCTAGGGTTCCAAGACAACTTACTGTGCTGATTAATTTCCATTCAATCTGTTTTTAGAAACCGGATCAGAGAAGGAGTGCACTGTTCCCGGAGAGACTGCAATAGCGGGTCAATGCGTGGAGTGGACTGAGCAAGCTCCATTTCCAGCTCCGTGTTCCAAAAAGCCATTTAATATATGGTCCCCACATGGGGGACGTATCAGATATTAAACTGATAAGAACAGATTTTTTTTTTTTTTTTTTTTTTTTTTTTTTTTTTCTCCCTCAGATGGGGAATTTCACGGTCTAGAAATCCAAAACCGAAGAAACATACCCAAACAGCTGTGTCAAAATTGAAACACAAAAAGCCGTTCCCATCATCATCGGAAAAATCTTTCTTTTTTCAAAATACATATTTACATAACAAAAGAACAAATCAAGAAGTATTAACAAAATATCTCCACTTTTTAACCTTCCAAATTCCTTCCGCATCCACCTCCCCTTTCCTTTTCTTATCCCACAAAAAACAAACATATATCTTCCCCAAAATCACCTTCACGGTATTTCTAACCTCAATATTCTTCCTCTTGAACACATGCACATTTCTCACATCCCATAACACTTCCTTTATACATGCAAGCATTAACCACAACACTCTCTCCTTCACTCCATCACACAACCCTAAACCAAACATGAACAACTCAAAGGATAAAAAATTCACACCACACAGTTCTTTGCACAAAGGACCCATTCTTCCAATCACATCTCTAGCATACTGACAATTCCAGAACACATGTATTACACTTTCACACCCACCACAACCTTCTCTCGGACACCTCTCACTCCTCACTAAACCCCTATTTCTCTGAAACTCTCTTACTGGTAACACTCCATGCAATGACTGCCACACAATCTCACTCTGTCTGTTTGTCATACCATCCATCCGTACTTTCTTCCACACCTTTTGTACATCAGCTCCTCTAACCATATTGATATCACACTCTATCTCTCTACACTCAATCATTCTATACACAGCCTTCTTCTTTTCCACTAGTCTTACATCCACATCACACAACTCATACTTCACCAAAAACTTATAAACCCACACATACCATACAGGAACCTCAAAAGCAACCGGACACCTCAAATCCCTTTCTCTCCATTTTAACTTAAACAGATACGCTCCAAATAAATACCTACACATAGATGAAAATTTCCCATCCGCCCTTATCACTTTCAGCACATACACAACAATATTCACACCAAAAAAAACTTCCAAATTTGGAAAACCCAACCCACCTTTCTCCAATCTCTTCACCAAAATTTCTCTCCTAGCCCTCTCCATCTTTGAATTCCATAAAAACACAAACAGAATCCTATTCAAACTCCTCACACACATATACCCTGGTGGAAACACTACTGCTACATACAAAAAAATCGGCAACACCACACTCTTTATAACTAAGATCTTTCCAAAAAACGTAAGGTTTCTCAACCTCCAAAAACACAGCTTCCGCTCAACCTTCTCTTTCGCATCATTCCAACTTTCCTTCCCATCCAACTTCTCTGAAAACTTCACACCCAATATTTTAATAGGCCCATTAACCACATTCACTCCAACATCCCTACTTAAAACACCATTTCCAAATACCTTACACTCACTCTTTTCCCAATTAACCTTAAATGCAGACGCACCACAAAAAAAGGACACTAATAACTTCACCCGCCTCACCGAACATTCTGAATCGCACAATACACACACATCATCCATATAACCACTAACTTTCCACTCTCTACCCCCTCCTCCTGGCACTTGCACGCCCCTAACCACCTTATCTTTCCTCAGCATACACAACAAAGGCTCAATTGCACAAATAAAGGCCACAGGAGACAAAGGACACCCTTGACGAACCCCTGAAAAGACATTCACTCTCCTTCCCACATAACCATTCATCAAAACACAACTGTAAATATCCTTATATAAACTCCTCACTCTCCCAACAAAATCAGCTGGAAAACCCATTCTTAGCAACACACTAAACAAAAACCCATGCGATAATCTATCATACGCCTTCTCAAAATCTAAACTCAACAAAAACGCACTCTTCTTTCGCCCCATACAGTCCCATAGACAATCTCTTAGCATACACACACAATCATGTATACGCCTCCCAGGTACCGCACAACACTGTTCATCCCCAATCACACTCTCTATCACATCACGCATCCTATTCGCCATTAATTTTGCATAGATTTTATAATCACAGTTTAATAACGTTATCGGCCTCCAATTCCTCAAACTCTTCAAATCCCCCTTTTTAGGTATCAACACAACCATTCCCGCACGCATACTCTCAGCCACCTCCATATTTAACCACATATACTTACACACCTCCACAAAGTCATTACCAATCACATCCCACATCACTCGATAAAACTCTACTGGGAGACCATCCTCCCCTGGCGTCTTATTTAGCGCCATACTATTCATCACCTTCCACACCTCATCACTAGTCACCTCACACATCACACTCTCCCTTTCCGTCTCAGACAACTTACTTTCTAACATATTTAACACATCACTCTCCAAACCCTCATCCCTCCACTTCACTGCATACAACTCCTCATAGAACTTAGCCACCTCTTCACACATATCCTCACCACTCACTTCTCTTCCATCCTCCCCATTCAGCACACTCATACTCTGTTTCTTCCCAAACACCTTTTTAAAGAAAAAACGTGAACATTTCTCATCATGTTCCATTTTGTCAATTTTTGCTCTAAAAACTATACTCCTCCCTTTCTCTAACAAAAAGTCATTAATTTCCTTTTTCACCTGTAATATCTCTTCTTCCACTTCCATTCCTCCTTCCCTCAACTTATACAATACACTCAAACGTGCATTCAATTTAACAAAATTCTCTCTTTTAATAGCTGCACACTTATACCCTAAACTTTTAAAGAATATTTTTGTTTGTCTCTTCACCCAATCCCACCAAACACAAACATTCCCAAAACCATTTTTACGCTTACACCACCCTTCATACCGTCTTGCATACTCCTTTCTCACATCTTCACTCTCTAACAACTTCACATTTAACTTCCACAACCCTTTCCCAAACACTCCACCAACCTTTATATCCACCTCACACTTCATACACACATGATCAGAAAACAAAACATTTTCTTGCTTATAATCAACAGCAGTTATATTTTTTGAAATAAAGCAATAATCCAACCTAGATTGCACCCTTCCACTCTCAGAAAAAAAAGTATTCAACACAGGACTCACACTACACACACGCTGCATATCACCCAGATCAAAATCACTCACTAACTCCAACAAAGCCTTCCCTGACACATCCACATTCACTTTCCCCACATCACAATTCATATCCCCCACAACCACTACAGGCATCCTCCCTGGAACAAAAAGCTTAACTTTTTCAAATAAAGCTTTACGCTCATTCTTATCAACCGGCGCATAAATATTAATAACACAAAACTTTACATTCCTATACTCAAAATTAGCCAAAATACACCTCCCTACCTCAATCACCAGATAATCATTCAAAACCACCTCTCTCCCTTTAACCAATATTCCCACCCCATCATTCTTATTACATGCACTCCCTGACCACACAGACGCACCATAAGACCATTCATCCCCTTTCACACCATCCACTACCCCACACTCTTGTAAACAAAAAATAGATGCATTTTGCATAGCTAAAAACTCAAAAATTGCAGCTCTCCTAACTTTACTTTTAAAGACTCTAACATTTTGTGAAATTATGGTAAACCCCATATTTACAAAATCCACACTTCAACTAACTACACAGAAAATAAAAGCCTTTGGCCTAAGCCAAAGCTCACAAGAGAAAAAAACAACACATTTAGTGCAGTATATGGCAACACTATCCAGCATCACCACTATCCTCCTCCACCATCTGAATTGAACAACAAGTGTCTGACCCACTGATCTCACCACCTTCAGTCCTCCTTCTTGCAGGGCCAATCTTTCTCTGAGGAGTACTACTCTCCACCTCCTCATCATCTCCATCATCCTCCCGCCGACTCTTTTTTGCAGCTCTATCGTCATCTGACTCAAACTCCTCAATATGTTCGGGATTAGACAAATGCTCAGGGCTATCCACCTCCGAAATTTGCGCATCGCTCTCCGCGGCGTCCATTGCCTCACTAAAGGTCATTATTTCAGGCAACTGCCCCTGCACTTCCATTTCAGGAAGATGCGCCTCCACCTCTGCAGCTGCCCTCCAAAACTCCTTCTCTTCCCTCCTCCACTCTTTTTCCTTCTTTTTCTTCTTCTTTTCCTCCTTTTTCTCCTCTTTCTCTGCCCTAGAACATGGCCTCAGACTCACACTCTCTGAATCTGGAGGGGGTATGGCTCTACTCGCACTCCGCCTCCTTCTCTCTTCCTCCTCCCTCTCAATCCTTGCAACTTCTTTTACAATTCTTGCCCTTTCCCTCCTGGCCAACTCTTCCTCCATTTGCTCTTTGTCGGACCGCCTAGGTGCACTATTGGGACAGTCTTTATACATATGTGTACTACTCCCACAGACATCACAGGTTTTAGGCGAAGGACATTGGTTAGCAGCATGCCCCTCTTTCCTGCAATTTCGGCAACACTGTCCTTTAGTACACTCTGTCTGTACATGTCCGAAACAAAAACATTTTCTACAGAAACGAGGCTGTCCTGGGTACGTCAAAAAGCCTCTGTGACCTGCCACAGAGAAATTTGCAGGAGGGTGCCTGAAACCACCCACACTATCAGGGTCCCTCTTCAATTTAACACGAAACGTATATTTACAGTTGAAGATGCCCAAGATATTCACCTGCCGTTCTCCTAACTTTACATACTCACAATATTGCGAGAGAAAGCTCTGCAACAAAGCCGGGTCCGTGAAGGGGTTATACACAGTCACAGTTACCTCTTTTTCTTGTAACCCAAACAGTGGTATCCAGCCAACTCCTTCCAGAAGAGGATCCTCAGCATTAGCCCGTAGCCACTCAAACACATTCAGGCAAACGTTTTGGTCCACAAAAGTCACGTCGTAATTACCTTGACGAGGAAATTCGTTGCAACTGAAGATCTCCGTACGCTTTGCTCCAGCCTTTTCCTCGATGAGATCCCGGATGATGAATACCACGTTGTTCTTGGCTCCATTGCTCGGGTCCACGGTCAACCGGATGGTGTTCTTGACAAAATTCATAGCGATGGACTGTCGGTATATTCTACCACAGCAGAAAGAAGAAAACTTCCCACGAGGGACGTCACTCGGACACGGCCTATAGCCGGGGGATCACAACCGGATGCAAGGGGACTAAGCCGACTCCCCAATAGCAGCAGGGGGGTGAAGTCCCACCAGAGGTGAGACGATCCCCCCAGGCCAAGGAGCCGGGTACCCCAAGCACCTCTCAGCCAAGACCAGGGCAATAAACCCTGATCTTAGCCAAAAGGCCGAGAAGCGATGGCCTGAAATGGTTGGCCATTTCAGACGCACCCAGGCCTACAACCGACACCCATTGTGGAGACCGAGCCAAAGATTGCCGCAAGGAAGACATTTTCAGGAACTCTGGATGCATTCTCAATGACAGTTCGGGTGTGCTTGGGTTTTGGTCGGTTGTTTGGCTGTGTGTGTCTGTGTGTGCTCGTTGAAGCTGCGCCCAACGCGTTTTGAATCTGCATAACTCTGCCCACTTTGACACACCCACCATCCCCATTGTGACTGCAGGTGAAGGTTCCGTGCTAAGATTCTATCGACTGCAGGCAGCGCACCTGGTTGGTCAAAAGCATTAGAATACTCCTCACACAGGTGTATCTACAAGACACAAGACTAGCAGATTCGAGATCAGCACAGACACCAGTTTTCCTTTTTTTCAAATACCTATCATACACCGCATTTCAAAGTCGGTGGTCCACAAGAGGTAAACAATGTCTTCCAAAAGAATTCATGATCGGTGGTCACAAATGTGGTATGTATGGCAGAACTACTCATTGGATGCTTCAATTTAAATACCAAGTGCTGACAGCAGGCAGGGGCCTAATTCTGTAGATGGCACAGTATATTTGCTACACTGTAAGAAAGGCCTAATTCAGGCCTACATCTTAACACACCTGTGGCAGCAACCAGGAAAGACTGAAAATTGATTGCCTGATTGATTGATTGATTGCCTATTGAATGCAATGCAATGCTTGACATACATACATACATACATACATACATACATACATACATACATACAGAGGTGAAAGCAAGGCACACAAAATGTTGCAATTAGGCAAGTGAAATCGAGCAGCATGCTACATTTGGCAGCCAGCGGCATGTGAAATGTGCTTCCTTAACAACCCTGAAATAAATTCCCATCTAGGGTTCCAAGACAACTTGCTGTGCTGACTAATTTCCATTCAATCTGTTTTTAGAAACCGGATCAGAGAAGGAGTGCACTGTTCCCGGAGAGACTGCAATAGCGGGTCAATGCATGGAGTGGACAGAGCAAGCTCCATTTCCAGCTCCCTGTTCCAAAAAGCCATTTAATATATGGTCCCCACATGGGGGACGTATCAGATATTAAACTGATAAGAACAGATAAGGTTTCAACAAAATTTTATTTAGTCATAAGACATAGAACAACAAGAAAAATGAAACCTTTTGTGCAAAAAGAAACATAAACAATTACAATAATAAAATACAACAACATGAAACAACTTAATATAAAACAGTATTCCACATATAAAAACACCATCTACGATTCGCTTCCTTCTTCCCCACATCTTTAACATCCTTTAAGAAATAAATAAACATTTCACTAAAAGCCAATTTAATACAATCATTTACAGAGATAAAATCACGGTTAAAAAGTAAAATGTTTCTCGCTTTCCAGATTGCATTTTTGGCACAGTTTATTATACACCAGCATACTTTGAACTGGTGTGTAGTGGGGCAATTAAAAAGTCCATATAAAACATACTCATAGCTAAAATCTTTAAGACCACAAACCCATTTTAAAAGTATCCCCAATCTCCCCCAAAGTTCTTGTGCAAAACAGCAGTTCCAGAAAAGGTGCAAAACAGTCTCATCTTCTCGGCAAGAGTCTCTTGGGCACTTTGCCCGCGCCACCAGGCCTCTCCTGTGCTGGAAGTCTCTGGTTGGGAGGCACTGGTGGGCAGCCATCCATGCGATGTCTTTGTGAATGTTGGCCAAGAATTTCCCAAAAACGTTCCTCCACACACGCTTGGATCTACTCCAGGAGAAGTTGCTCACAGGGGACACTCCTTCTTCTCTTCTCAGATGAACCATCAATTTTTTTCTGTCCAGAAGGAGATCGGCATCCAAGTCCTTTAATTTATGAGTCCTTATCACCTTTTCTAAAACAATAAAATGCTTGGGCGGGCATAATAAAATGGGTGCTGATAAACATGGCCTGAACCATTTTTTAAAGATAAAACCGCAAGTATATTTTAAAAACAGACTAAAAGTAGAATTAGTGTTAAAAACTTTAAAACAAAAACAAAAGAAATTTACATATAAATACAAATGCAAGTCAGGGACATCTTTTCCTCCATTTTGTTGTTTCTTGTACATTTCCGTTCGCCTCAGCTTTTCCATTTTTGATCCCCAAATGAACATAAAAATACATCGAGTTAGTTTTTTTAGTATCAACTCAGAAGGAGGATATACCATGGCAACATAAAGCATCATAGGCAATAAAACAGATTTAATAATTAAAATTTTCCCTTCAATCGACAAGCATCTCAAATTCCAGAAGGAGAGCTTTTTCACCATTTTATGCTGTACCTCCTCCCAGCTCACGTGTCCATCATTTTTAGCATCAAATACTATACCCAAAATTTTTACCTCGTCGTGCCTCAATTTTACTGCTGGTAGGTCATTTGTATCCCAGGAACCCAAAATCAAACATTCAGTTTTATTAAAATTCATTTTAAAACCTGAAGCCTGACTAAAAAAATTGGTGCACATTACCACTCTCCGGAGTGAAGCAGGATCTGTACAGATGGCAGTAACATCATCCATGTAGGCAAATACTTTGACTTGGGCCCCTCCTCCACCCGGAATAGGAACCCCTCGGACCACTTTATCTCTCCGGATCATACACAGCAGGGGTTCCATAGCACAAATAAAAAGAATTGGGGATAATGGACACCCCTGCTTCACTCCGGATTCCAACGGGATAAAATCTGTTAAAAAACCATTGACAGAAATTTGAGAAAACACATTATTATATAAAATCATAATACGAGATAAAAACATGTCGGGGATCGCCATTTGTTTTAAAACTTTAAAAAGATACTCATGCGAGACCCTGTCAAACGCCTTTTCAAAGTCCAGCGCCAACAGGGCCAGGCTCTGACTTCTATCCCTAGAGTACCATATTGCATCTCTAATAACATTTAAAATCTCAGCAATATTCCTCCCTGGTACTCCACATACTTGTTCGGGTTGTATCAATTTATTAATCACAGTTTTAAAACGACAAGCAATAATTTTAGCTAAAACTTTATAGTCCATGTTGAGGAGGGTGATAGGCCTCCAATTCCTGAGGTCATCACGAGCGCCCTTTTTCTTATAAATTAAGGACACTATCCCCCTCCTCCATGACTTAGGCAGCTCTGAACACATAAAAACCTCTTTAAAAAGTGCTAAAAGATCCTCCTTTAAAACATCCCAAAAAGTCAAATAAAATTCAACAGGTAGACCATCTGCTCCTGGGGCTTTCCCTTTTGAAAAACTTTTAAAAACACTAAAAAGTTCTTCCATGCTAAGATCTTCTATTAAAAACCCCTGGTCTACAGAACTTAACTTAAAATCCAGGATATTAAGAGCATCTTGTAAAAAAACATTATTTACACTTTTTTTACTAAAAAGGTCTCTATAAAAATTAAAAGCCACCTTCTTCATACCTTCCACAGTTGTTTCTCCATCAAGACAGGTGATCGTCTCCTTTTTCTCCATCACTTTTTTAAAAAAGAAACGTGTACACTTCTCACCTTCTTCTAAATGTTTCACTTTGGAATTAAAAATTATTTCTTTACCTTTTTGATCAAGGCACAATTGTATTTCAGTTTTTAGGCTTGCAATATCATCTTCCACCTCTAGTCCTATCTCTTTAAATTTATGGAGAGTTTGCAGTCTCATATTTAAATTTACATAAATCTGCTTTTTCCGCCGCGCCTTCCTCTTTCCAGCCCTGATAAAAAAAAACCTTATTTTATCTTTGATCACTTCCCACCAGGATAGGATTTTAATATATGGAGGCCTTAACTGTCTCCATTCCTGGTAGGCATTACAGAAGTCTGACCTCACCTGAGGGTCTTCCAGCAAATGGACCCCCAGACGCCACAAACCTCTATTTATCCTCAGCTCTCCTTGATATTCTATCTTTACGCTTAACATTTTATGATCAGAGAATAAATTAGGCATTAAAACAAATTGTACAGGGCTAAAATCCTCAGATAAAAACATAAAATCGATCCTGGAAGCCACTCCCCGACCGGACCATGTAAATCCTGGGTCCGTCGGCGAAAGCGACCTCCAGGCATCGCATAACTTAAAATCAGTCTGCAAGCTATTTAGTAAAAAACACGACTTATCTAACTTACGGATTGGGTCACCCCCTCCTCGGCGCTCATTCACATTCAGGCAATTAAAGTCCCCAGCTACCAAGAGAGGAGATGACCCTACACAGAATACCGGTAGAATTTCAAACAAACGTATACGCTCCTGTTTATCTGGTGGAGCGTACACATTAATGACACGGAAATTAAAATTATTAAAACACAAATGCACTAGGATAGCTCTGCCGGGTACAATCTCAGTAACAGAGGAGATGATGATGTTATTACCTCGGCAGAGCAGACCCACACCAGCAGACTTGTTTTCGTTCGAGCCCGACCATACAGAGGGCCCTAGTTTCCAGTCCTTTTTTATCTCGTTATACCGGATTCCATGCTGCAGACCACACTCCTGTAAAAAACATATATCAAAGTCTAATGTTTCAAAAAAATCAAAAAGAGCAGCCCTGCGGACAGGGCTCTTTAGAGATCTCACATTAAGTGAGAGACACCTCATGGATGGCATTTATGTCATGAGGGAGGAGAGATATCCTCAATGACTTCCATAAACTCCTCAATCACATCTGGCAGTGTGGAAAAAGAGTCAATGTTCTGGGGATCCGAGGAACCCGGTAATGGATACCCAGAAGAGTCCGTGTTCAGCCACATGTCTCCGCTGGGAAAACACACATCCGGAGACTCTGGATTGGCCTCCAGAAGAGTATCCCCTCGCAGCTTCTTTCCAGAAGGCTCAGGCAGCTCACTCGTACAGTCGTCCTCTGTGATAGCTACATGGCCTCTTACTTCCTGGGGGGCCTCCGGATCTGGCACAATGACCTCATCCACACCATCACCTGTAGGAGAAAAAACTGCGGTCTGCTGGCTCGAGTCCCTGGGAATGACTGGGGTCTTCGCCACAGTGCCCCCCACCGCCAACATAGTGGGGGCGCTCTGCTCCAACACACCAGCCTCATTCGAGACCTTCGACACAAGGGTTACCCCCCCAACGGGAGAGTCCCCCTGCTCCAGTCTCTGGGTGGTCCGCCCTCCGCCCTTTTTCCGGGACTTCGACACAGGAGGGCCTCCCTGAGGGCCACCACACTCCTGCTCCGTCCCCACCTTCTCCTCTGCGCCCTTGGCCTTCTCAGCCGCCTCCCCTGCTGTAGGAACAGTGGGACTTGGCTCAGGCCTTACTCCGGTCTCCGGGATACTCAGCTCAGCATGGACCGGGACAATAGCTGGTTCCTGCCTTGGCACGGGTCTCTCAGCCGCCTCTGCATACGTACGGACTTTAGTCCTATGTGGGCATCCTCGGAACATATGTCCAACCTCCCCGCATAGGTTACAAGCCTTCTTTTGAGGGCAATCCTTCATGAAGTGTCCGAATTGACCACAATTGCTGCAGCGGAATGCCCTTCTTTCCACACAATTCCCTTGGGTATGCCCCATCTTGCCACAGTTCCTGCAATACATAGGCATACCTGTGTAGAATAAGTAGCCACGGCTCTTCCCAATGGTGATGGTAGAGGGGGGATGTTCTGTTCCTCCAAAGCCCTCCGGATTTTTCTTCAGCCGCACCAGGAATTTCCGCTTGCCACACCAGAAACCAACGGCGTTTTTAACATTCCCTTGAAAGGTTACTTCATCGCAATAGCGACGCAAACAGGTTAAAATGTCCAGTACTTCCACAAAAGGATTTGGAAAGAAAACAATCATTTGTACCTCCTCTTGGACGAAAAGCAGGGAGAAGACCAGGCCCTCCAGTTCATCAGCAAAGATGTTGTCATTCACCTTTTGGACCAACTGCTGACAACAACCATGGCTCCTAAAGGTAATAGTATAAGTACCTTTCTGCTCATTGTCCTGAAAACAGAAGATGTCCTCTCTGCCGAACTCCAGGATCCCAAGAAGGACGGTGTTGCAAACGTAGCGGATTTCTTTCTCCTTCCGGAATCTCTCCAAGACCTCGATACGGACCGTGTTCCTCATCCGGGGTTCACCCGATGCAAAGGTAAGTGCAGCCGGCATCCTTCCGAGAAAGAACTCCAGCTGTAAACACAAAAAAAGGCTAGCGCCCTTTTAAGGCGATCGCAACTCGTTGCTCCGGACTAATCCTCTCTCCCTATAGCAGCAGGGGGGTGAAGCCCCTCCGAAGAGGAGCGATCCCCCCAGGCCGAGAGAGAGGGTACCGAAAGCACCCGACCTGACTACAATCTCACAGTTAAACTGATCGATCGCAGCCAAAAGGCCGAGAAGCGATGGCCTGAAATGGTTGGCCATTTCAGACGCACCCAGGCCTACAACCGACACCCATTGTGGAGACCGAGCCAAAGATTGCCGCAAGGAAGACATTTTCAGAAACTCTGGATGCATTCTCAATGACAGTTCGGGTGTGCTTGGGTTTTGGTCGGTTGTTTGGCTGTGTGTGTCTGTGTGTGCTCGTTGAAGCTGCGCCCAACGCGTTTTGAATCTGCATAACTCTGCCCACTTTGACACACCCACCATCCCCATTGTGACTGCAGGTGAAGGTTCCGTGCTAAGATTCTATCGACTGCAGGCAGCGCACCTGGTTGGTCAAAAGCATTAGAATACTCCTCACACAGGTGTATCTACAAGACACAAGACTAGCAGATTCGAGATCAGCACAGACACCAGTTTTCCTTTTTTTCAAATACCTATCATACACCGCATTTCAAAGTCGGTGGTCCACAAGAGGTAAACAATGTCTTCCAAAAGAATTCATGATCGGTGGTCACAAATGTGGTATGTATGGCAGAACTACTCATTGGATGCTTCAATTTAAATACCAAGTGCTGACAGCAGGCAGGGGCCTAATTCTGTAGATGGCACAGTATATTTGCTACACTGTAAGAAAGGCCTAATTCAGGCCTACATCTTAACACACCTGTGGCAGCAACCAGGAAAGACTGAAAATTGATTGCCTGATTGATTGATTGATTGCCTATTGAATGCAATGCAATGCTTGACATACATACATACATACATACATACATACATACATACATACATACAGAGGTGAAAGCAAGGCACACAAAATGTTGCAATTAGGCAAGTGAAATCGAGCAGCATGCTACATTTGGCAGCCAGCGGCATGTGAAATGTGCTTCCTTAACAACCCTGAAATAAATTCCCATCTAGGGTTCCAAGACAACTTGCTGTGCTGACTAATTTCCATTCAATCTGTTTTTAGAAACCGGATCAGAGAAGGAGTGCACTGTTCCCGGAGAGACTGCAATAGCGGGTCAATGCATGGAGTGGACAGAGCAAGCTCCATTTCCAGCTCCCTGTTCCAAAAAGCCATTTAATATATGGTCCCCACATGGGGGACGTATCAGATATTAAACTGATAAGAACAGATAAGGTTTCAACAAAATTTTATTTAGTCATAAGACATAGAACAACAAGAAAAAATGAAACCTTTTGTGCAAAAGAAACATAAACAATTACAATAATAAAATACAACAACATGAAACAACTTAATATAAAACAGTATTCCACATATAAAAACACCATCTACGATTCGCTTCCTTCTTCCCCACATCTTTAACATCCTTTAAGAAATAAATAAACATTTCACTAAAAGCCAATTTAATACAATCATTTACAGAGATAAAATCACGGTTAAAAAGTAAAATGTTTCTCGCTTTCCAGATTGCATTTTTGGCACAGTTTATTATACACCAGCATACTTTGAACTGGTGTGTAGTGGGGCAATTAAAAAGTCCATATAAAACATACTCATAGCTAAAATCTTTAAGACCACAAACCCATTTTAAAAGTATCCCCAATCTCCCCCAAAGTTCTTGTGCAAAACAGCAGTTCCAGAAAAGGTGCAAAACAGTCTCATCCTCTCGGCAAGAGTCTCTTGGGCACTTTGCCCGCGCCACCAGGCCTCTCCTGTGCTGGAAGTCTCTGGTTGGGAGGCACTGGTGGGCAGCCATCCATGCGATGTCTTTGTGAATGTTGGCCAAGAATTTCCCAAAAACGTTCCTCCACACACGCTTGGATCTACTCCAGGAGAAGTTGCTCACAGGGGACACTCCTTCTTCTCTTCTCAGATGAACCATCAATTTTTTTCTGTCCAGAAGGAGATCGGCATCCAAGTCCTTTAATTTATAAGTCCTTATCACCTTTTCTAAAACAATAAAATGCTTGGGCGGGCATAATAAAATGGGTGCTGATAAACATGGCCTGAACCATTTTTTAAAGATAAAACCGCAAGTATATTTTAAAAACAGACTAAAAGTAGAATTAGTGTTAAAAACTTTAAAACAAAAACAAAAGAAATTTACATATAAATACAAATGCAAGTCAGGGACATCTTTTCCTCCATTTTGTTGTTTCTTGTACATTTCCGTTCGCCTCAGCTTTTCCATTTTTGATCCCCAAATGAACATAAAAATACATCGAGTTAGTTTTTTTAGTATCAACTCAGAAGGAGGATATACCATGGCAACATAAAGCATCATAGGCAATAAAACAGATTTAATAATTAAAATTTTCCCTTCAATCGACAAGCATCTCAAATTCCAGAAGGAGAGCTTTTTCACCATTTTATGCTGTACCTCCTCCCAGCTCACGTGTCCATCATTTTTAGCATCAAATACTATACCCAAAATTTTTACCTCGTCGTGCCTCAATTTTACTGCTGGTAGGTCATTTGTATCCCAGGAACCCAAAATCAAACATTCAGTTTTATTAAAATTCATTTTAAAACCTGAAGCCTGACTAAAAAAATTGGTGCACATTACCACTCTCCGGAGTGAAGCAGGATCTGTACAGATGGCAGTAACATCATCCATGTAGGCAAATACTTTGACTTGGGCCCCTCCTCCACCCGGAATAGGAACCCCTCGGACCACTTTATCTCTCCGGATCATACACAGCAGGGGTTCCATAGCACAAATAAAAAGAATTGGGGATAATGGACACCCCTGCTTCACTCCGGATTCCAACGGGATAAAATCTGTTAAAAAACCATTGACAGAAATTTGAGAAAACACATTATTATATAAAATCATAATACGAGATAAAAACATGTCGGGGATCGCCATTTGTTTTAAAACTTTAAAAAGATACTCATGCGAGACCCTGTCAAACGCCTTTTCAAAGTCCAGCGCCAACAGGGCCAGGCTCTGACTTCTATCCCTAGAGTACCATATTGCATCTCTAATAACATTTAAAATCTCAGCAATATTCCTCCCTGGTACTCCACATACTTGTTCGGGTTGTATCAATTTATTAATCACAGTTTTAAAACGACAAGCAATAATTTTAGCTAAAACTTTATAGTCCATGTTGAGGAGGGTGATAGGCCTCCAATTCCTGAGGTCATCACGAGCGCCCTTTTTCTTATAAATTAAGGACACTATCCCCCTCCTCCATGACTTAGGCAGCTCTGAACACATAAAAACCTCTTTAAAAAGTGCTAAAAGATCCTCCTTTAAAACATCCCAAAAAGTCAAATAAAATTCAACAGGTAGACCATCTGCTCCTGGGGCTTTCCCTTTTGAAAAACTTTTAAAAACACTAAAAAGTTCTTCCATGCTAAGATCTTCTATTAAAAACCCCTGGTCTACAGAACTTAACTTAAAATCCAGGATATTAAGAGCATCTTGTAAAAAAACATTATTTACACTTTTTTTACTAAAAAGGTCTCTATAAAAATTAAAAGCCACCTTCTTCATACCTTCCACAGTTGTTTCTCCATCAAGACAGGTGATCGTCTCCTTTTTCTCCATCACTTTTTTAAAAAAGAAACGTGTACACTTCTCACCTTCTTCTAAATGTTTCACTTTGGAATTAAAAATTATTTCTTTACCTTTTTGATCAAGGCACAATTGTATTTCAGTTTTTAGGCTTGCAATATCATCTTCCACCTCTAGTCCTATCTCTTTAAATTTATGGAGAGTTTGCAGTCTCATATTTAAATTTACATAAATCTGCTTTTTCCGCCGCGCCTTCCTCTTTCCAGCCCTGATAAAAAAAAACCTTATTTTATCTTTGATCACTTCCCACCAGGATAGGATTTTAATATATGGAGGCCTTAACTGTCTCCATTCCTGGTAGGCATTACAGAAGTCTGACCTCACCTGAGGGTCTTCCAGCAAATGGACCCCCAGACGCCACAAACCTCTATTTATCCTCAGCTCTCCTTGATACTCTATCTTTACGCTTAACATTTTATGATCAGAGAATAAATTAGGCATTAAAACAAATTGTACAGGGCTAAAATCCTCAGATAAAAACATAAAATCGATCCTGGAAGCCACTCCCCGACCGGACCATGTAAATCCTGGGTCCGTCGGCGAAAGCGACCTCCAGGCATCGCATAACTTAAAATCAGTCTGCAAGCTATTTAGTAAAAAACACGACTTATCTAACTTACGGATTGGGTCACCCCCTCCTCGGCGCTCATTCACATTCAGGCAATTAAAGTCCCCAGCTACCAAGAGAGGAGATGACCCTACACAGAATACCGGTAGAATTTCAAACAAACGTATACGCTCCTGTTTATCTGGTGGAGCGTACACATTAATGACACGGAAATTAAAATTATTAAAACACAAATGCACTAGGATAGCTCTGCCGGGTACAATCTCAGTAACAGAGGAGATGATGATGTTATTACCTCGGCAGAGCAGACCCACACCAGCAGACTTGTTTTTGTTCGAGCCCGACCATACAGAGGGCCCTAGTTTCCAGTCCTTTTTTATCTCGTTATACCGGATTCCATGCTGCAGACCACACTCCTGTAAAAAACATATATCAAAGTCTAATGTTTCAAAAAAATCAAAAAGAGCAGCCCTGCGGACAGGGCTCTTTAGAGATCTCACATTAAGTGAGAGACACCTCATGGATGGCATTTATGTCATGAGGGAGGAGAGATATCCTCAATGACTTCCATAAACTCCTCAATCACATCTGGCAGTGTGGAAAAAGAGTCAATGTTCTGGGGATCCGAGGAACCCGGTAATGGATACCCAGAAGAGTCCGTGTTCAGCCACATGTCTCCGCTGGGAAAACACACATCCGGAGACTCTGGATTGGCCTCCAGAAGAGTATCCCCTCGCAGCTTCTTTCCAGAAGGCTCAGGCAGCTCACTCGTACAGTCGTCCTCTGTGATAGCTACATGGCCTCTTACTTCCTGGGGGGCCTCCGGATCTGGCACAATGACCTCATCCACACCATCACCTGTAGGAGAAAAAACTGCGGTCTGCTGGCTCGAGTCCCTGGGAATGACTGGGGTCTTCGCCACAGTGCCCCCCACCGCCAACATAGTGGGGGCGCTCTGCTCCAACACACCAGCCTCATTCGAGACCTTCGACACAAGGGTTACCCCCCCAACGGGAGAGTCCCCCTGCTCCAGTCTCTGGGTGGTCCGCCCTCCGCCCTTTTTCCGGGACTTCGACACAGGAGGGCCTCCCTGAGGGCCACCACACTCCTGCTCCGTCCCCACCTTCTCCTCTGCGCCCTTGGCCTTCTCAGCCGCCTCCCCTGCTGTAGGAACAGTGGGACTTGGCTCAGGCCTTACTCCGGTCTCCGGGATACTCAGCTCAGCATGGACCGGGACAATAGCTGGTTCCTGCCTTGGCACGGGTCTCTCAGCCGCCTCTGCATACGTACGGACTTTAGTCCTATGTGGGCATCCTCGGAACATATGTCCAACCTCCCCGCATAGGTTACAAGCCTTCTTTTGAGGGCAATCCTTCATGAAGTGTCCGAATTGACCACAATTGCTGCAGCGGAATGCCCTTCTTTCCACACAATTCCCTTGGGTATGCCCCATCTTGCCACAGTTCCTGCAATACATAGGCATACCTGTGTAGAATAAGTAGCCACGGCTCTTCCCAATGGTGATGGTAGAGGGGGGATGTTCTGTTCCTCCAAAGCCCTCCGGATTTTTCTTCAGCCGCACCAGGAATTTCCGCTTGCCACACCAGAAACCAACGGCGTTTTTAACATTCCCTTGAAAGGTTACTTCATCGCAATAGCGACGCAAACAGGTTAAAATGTCCAGTACTTCCACAAAAGGATTTGGAAAGAAAACAATCATTTGTACCTCCTCTTGGACGAAAAGCAGGGAGAAGACCAGGCCCTCCAGTTCATCAGCAAAGATGTTGTCATTCACCTTTTGGACCAACTGCTGACAACAACCATGGCTCCTAAAGGTAATAGTATAAGTACCTTTCTGCTCATTGTCCTGAAAACAGAAGATGTCCTCTCTGCCGAACTCCAGGATCCCAAGAAGGACGGTGTTGCAAACGTAGCGGATTTCTTTCTCCTTCCGGAATCTCTCCAAGACCTCGATACGGACCGTGTTCCTCATCCGGGGTTCACCCGATGCAAAGGTAAGTGCAGCCGGCATCCTTCCGAGAAAGAACTCCAGCTGTAAACACAAAAAAAGGCTAGCGCCCTTTTAAGGCGATCGCAACTCGTTGCTCCGGACTAATCCTCTCTCCCTATAGCAGCAGGGGGGTGAAGCCCCTCCGAAGAGGAGCGATCCCCCCAGGCCGAGAGAGAGGGTACCGAAAGCACCCGACCTGACTACAATCTCACAGTTAAACTGATCGATCGCAGCCAAAAGGCCGAGAAGCGATGGCCTGAAATGGTTGGCCATTTCAGACGCACCCAGGCCTACAACCGACACCCATTGTGGAGACCGAGCCAAAGATTGCCGCAAGGAAGACATTTTCAGAAACTCTGGATGCATTCTCAATGACAGTTCGGGTGTGCTTGGGTTTTGGTCGGTTGTTTGGCTGTGTGTGTCTGTGTGTGCTCGTTGAAGCTGCGCCCAACGCGTTTTGAATCTGCATAACTCTGCCCACTTTGACACACCCACCATCCCCATTGTGACTGCAGGTGAAGGTTCCGTGCTAAGATTCTATCGACTGCAGGCAGCGCACCTGGTTGGTCAAAAGCATTAGAATACTCCTCACACAGGTGTATCTACAAGACACAAGACTAGCAGATTCGAGATCAGCACAGACACCAGTTTTCCTTTTTTTCAAATACCTATCATACACCGCATTTCAAAGTCGGTGGTCCACAAGAGGTAAACAATGTCTTCCAAAAGAATTCATGATCGGTGGTCACAAATGTGGTATGTATGGCAGAACTACTCATTGGATGCTTCAATTTAAATACCAAGTGCTGACAGCAGGCAGGGGCCTAATTCTGTAGATGGCACAGTATATTTGCTACACTGTAAGAAAGGCCTAATTCAGGCCTACATCTTAACACACCTGTGGCAGCAACCAGGAAAGACTGAAAATTGATTGCCTGATTGATTGATTGATTGCCTATTGAATGCAATGCAATGCTTGACATACATACATACATACATACATACATACATACATACATACATACATACAGAGGTGAAAGCAAGGCACACAAAATGTTGCAATTAGGCAAGTGAAATCGAGCAGCATGCTACATTTGGCAGCCAGCGGCATGTGAAATGTGCTTCCTTAACAACCCTGAAATAAATTCCCATCTAGGGTTCCAAGACAACTTGCTGTGCTGACTAATTTCCATTCAATCTGTTTTTAGAAACCGGATCAGAGAAGGAGTGCACTGTTCCCGGAGAGACTGCAATAGCGGGTCAATGCATGGAGTGGACAGAGCAAGCTCCATTTCCAGCTCCCTGTTCCAAAAAGCCATTTAATATATGGTCCCCACATGGGGGACGTATCAGATATTAAACTGATAAGAACAGATAAGGTTTCAACAAAATTTTATTTAGTCATAAGACATAGAACAACAAGAAAAAATGAAACCTTTTGTGCAAAAGAAACATAAACAATTACAATAATAAAATACAACAACATGAAACAACTTAATATAAAACAGTATTCCACATATAAAAACACCATCTACGATTCGCTTCCTTCTTCCCCACATCTTTAACATCCTTTAAGAAATAAATAAACATTTCACTAAAAGCCAATTTAATACAATCATTTACAGAGATAAAATCACGGTTAAAAAGTAAAATGTTTCTCGCTTTCCAGATTGCATTTTTGGCACAGTTTATTATACACCAGCATACTTTGAACTGGTGTGTAGTGGGGCAATTAAAAAGTCCATATAAAACATACTCATAGCTAAAATCTTTAAGACCACAAACCCATTTTAAAAGTATCCCCAATCTCCCCCAAAGTTCTTGTGCAAAACAGCAGTTCCAGAAAAGGTGCAAAACAGTCTCATCCTCTCGGCAAGAGTCTCTTGGGCACTTTGCCCGCGCCACCAGGCCTCTCCTGTGCTGGAAGTCTCTGGTTGGGAGGCACTGGTGGGCAGCCATCCATGCGATGTCTTTGTGAATGTTGGCCAAGAATTTCCCAAAAACGTTCCTCCACACACGCTTGGATCTACTCCAGGAGAAGTTGCTCACAGGGGACACTCCTTCTTCTCTTCTCAGATGAACCATCAATTTTTTTCTGTCCAGAAGGAGATCGGCATCCAAGTCCTTTAATTTATAAGTCCTTATCACCTTTTCTAAAACAATAAAATGCTTGGGCGGGCATAATAAAATGGGTGCTGATAAACATGGCCTGAACCATTTTTTAAAGATAAAACCGCAAGTATATTTTAAAAACAGACTAAAAGTAGAATTAGTGTTAAAAACTTTAAAACAAAAACAAAAGAAATTTACATATAAATACAAATGCAAGTCAGGGACATCTTTTCCTCCATTTTGTTGTTTCTTGTACATTTCCGTTCGCCTCAGCTTTTCCATTTTTGATCCCCAAATGAACATAAAAATACATCGAGTTAGTTTTTTTAGTATCAACTCAGAAGGAGGATATACCATGGCAACATAAAGCATCATAGGCAATAAAACAGATTTAATAATTAAAATTTTCCCTTCAATCGACAAGCATCTCAAATTCCAGAAGGAGAGCTTTTTCACCATTTTATGCTGTACCTCCTCCCAGCTCACGTGTCCATCATTTTTAGCATCAAATACTATACCCAAAATTTTTACCTCGTCGTGCCTCAATTTTACTGCTGGTAGGTCATTTGTATCCCAGGAACCCAAAATCAAACATTCAGTTTTATTAAAATTCATTTTAAAACCTGAAGCCTGACTAAAAAAATTGGTGCACATTACCACTCTCCGGAGTGAAGCAGGATCTGTACAGATGGCAGTAACATCATCCATGTAGGCAAATACTTTGACTTGGGCCCCTCCTCCACCCGGAATAGGAACCCCTCGGACCACTTTATCTCTCCGGATCATACACAGCAGGGGTTCCATAGCACAAATAAAAAGAATTGGGGATAATGGACACCCCTGCTTCACTCCGGATTCCAACGGGATAAAATCTGTTAAAAAACCATTGACAGAAATTTGAGAAAACACATTATTATATAAAATCATAATACGAGATAAAAACATGTCGGGGATCGCCATTTGTTTTAAAACTTTAAAAAGATACTCATGCGAGACCCTGTCAAACGCCTTTTCAAAGTCCAGCGCCAACAGGGCCAGGCTCTGACTTCTATCCCTAGAGTACCATATTGCATCTCTAATAACATTTAAAATCTCAGCAATATTCCTCCCTGGTACTCCACATACTTGTTCGGGTTGTATCAATTTATTAATCACAGTTTTAAAACGACAAGCAATAATTTTAGCTAAAACTTTATAGTCCATGTTGAGGAGGGTGATAGGCCTCCAATTCCTGAGGTCATCACGAGCGCCCTTTTTCTTATAAATTAAGGACACTATCCCCCTCCTCCATGACTTAGGCAGCTCTGAACACATAAAAACCTCTTTAAAAAGTGCTAAAAGATCCTCCTTTAAAACATCCCAAAAAGTCAAATAAAATTCAACAGGTAGACCATCTGCTCCTGGGGCTTTCCCTTTTGAAAAACTTTTAAAAACACTAAAAAGTTCTTCCATGCTAAGATCTTCTATTAAAAACCCCTGGTCTACAGAACTTAACTTAAAATCCAGGATATTAAGAGCATCTTGTAAAAAAACATTATTTACACTTTTTTTACTAAAAAGGTCTCTATAAAAATTAAAAGCCACCTTCTTCATACCTTCCACAGTTGTTTCTCCATCAAGACAGGTGATCGTCTCCTTTTTCTCCATCACTTTTTTAAAAAAGAAACGTGTACACTTCTCACCTTCTTCTAAATGTTTCACTTTGGAATTAAAAATTATTTCTTTACCTTTTTGATCAAGGCACAATTGTATTTCAGTTTTTAGGCTTGCAATATCATCTTCCACCTCTAGTCCTATCTCTTTAAATTTATGGAGAGTTTGCAGTCTCATATTTAAATTTACATAAATCTGCTTTTTCCGCCGCGCCTTCCTCTTTCCAGCCCTGATAAAAAAAAACCTTATTTTATCTTTGATCACTTCCCACCAGGATAGGATTTTAATATATGGAGGCCTTAACTGTCTCCATTCCTGGTAGGCATTACAGAAGTCTGACCTCACCTGAGGGTCTTCCAGCAAATGGACCCCCAGACGCCACAAACCTCTATTTATCCTCAGCTCTCCTTGATACTCTATCTTTACGCTTAACATTTTATGATCAGAGAATAAATTAGGCATTAAAACAAATTGTACAGGGCTAAAATCCTCAGATAAAAACATAAAATCGATCCTGGAAGCCACTCCCCGACCGGACCATGTAAATCCTGGGTCCGTCGGCGAAAGCGACCTCCAGGCATCGCATAACTTAAAATCAGTCTGCAAGCTATTTAGTAAAAAACACGACTTATCTAACTTACGGATTGGGTCACCCCCTCCTCGGCGCTCATTCACATTCAGGCAATTAAAGTCCCCAGCTACCAAGAGAGGAGATGACCCTACACAGAATACCGGTAGAATTTCAAACAAACGTATACGCTCCTGTTTATCTGGTGGAGCGTACACATTAATGACACGGAAATTAAAATTATTAAAACACAAATGCACTAGGATAGCTCTGCCGGGTACAATCTCAGTAACAGAGGAGATGATGATGTTATTACCTCGGCAGAGCAGACCCACACCAGCAGACTTGTTTTCGTTCGAGCCCGACCATACAGAGGGCCCTAGTTTCCAGTCCTTTTTTATCTCGTTATACCGGATTCCATGCTGCAGACCACACTCCTGTAAAAAACATATATCAAAGTCTAATGTTTCAAAAAAATCAAAAAGAGCAGCCCTGCGGACAGGGCTCTTTAGAGATCTCACATTAAGTGAGAGACACCTCATGGATGGCATTTATGTCATGAGGGAGGAGAGATATCCTCAATGACTTCCATAAACTCCTCAATCACATCTGGCAGTGTGGAAAAAGAGTCAATGTTCTGGGGATCCGAGGAACCCGGTAATGGATACCCAGAAGAGTCCGTGTTCAGCCACATGTCTCCGCTGGGAAAACACACATCCGGAGACTCTGGATTGGCCTCCAGAAGAGTATCCCCTCGCAGCTTCTTTCCAGAAGGCTCAGGCAGCTCACTCGTACAGTCGTCCTCTGTGATAGCTACATGGCCTCTTACTTCCTGGGGGGCCTCCGGATCTGGCACAATGACCTCATCCACACCATCACCTGTAGGAGAAAAAACTGCGGTCTGCTGGCTCGAGTCCCTGGGAATGACTGGGGTCTTCGCCACAGTGCCCCCCACCGCCAACATAGTGGGGGCGCTCTGCTCCAACACACCAGCCTCATTCGAGACCTTCGACACAAGGGTTACCCCCCCAACGGGAGAGTCCCCCTGCTCCAGTCTCTGGGTGGTCCGCCCTCCGCCCTTTTTCCGGGACTTCGACACAGGAGGGCCTCCCTGAGGGCCACCACACTCCTGCTCCGTCCCCACCTTCTCCTCTGCGCCCTTGGCCTTCTCAGCCGCCTCCCCTGCTGTAGGAACAGTGGGACTTGGCTCAGGCCTTACTCCGGTCTCCGGGATACTCAGCTCAGCATGGACCGGGACAATAGCTGGTTCCTGCCTTGGCACGGGTCTCTCAGCCGCCTCTGCATACGTACGGACTTTAGTCCTATGTGGGCATCCTCGGAACATATGTCCAACCTCCCCGCATAGGTTACAAGCCTTCTTTTGAGGGCAATCCTTCATGAAGTGTCCGAATTGACCACAATTGCTGCAGCGGAATGCCCTTCTTTCCACACAATTCCCTTGGGTATGCCCCATCTTGCCACAGTTCCTGCAATACATAGGCATACCTGTGTAGAATAAGTAGCCACGGCTCTTCCCAATGGTGATGGTAGAGGGGGGATGTTCTGTTCCTCCAAAGCCCTCCGGATTTTTCTTCAGCCGCACCAGGAATTTCCGCTTGCCACACCAGAAACCAACGGCGTTTTTAACATTCCCTTGAAAGGTTACTTCATCGCAATAGCGACGCAAACAGGTTAAAATGTCCAGTACTTCCACAAAAGGATTTGGAAAGAAAACAATCATTTGTACCTCCTCTTGGACGAAAAGCAGGGAGAAGACCAGGCCCTCCAGTTCATCAGCAAAGATGTTGTCATTCACCTTTTGGACCAACTGCTGACAACAACCATGGCTCCTAAAGGTAATAGTATAAGTACCTTTCTGCTCATTGTCCTGAAAACAGAAGATGTCCTCTCTGCCGAACTCCAGGATCCCAAGAAGGACGGTGTTGCAAACGTAGCGGATTTCTTTCTCCTTCCGGAATCTCTCCAAGACCTCGATACGGACCGTGTTCCTCATCCGGGGTTCACCCGATGCAAAGGTAAGTGCAGCCGGCATCCTTCCGAGAAAGAACTCCAGCTGTAAACACAAAAAAAGGCTAGCGCCCTTTTAAGGCGATCGCAACTCGTTGCTCCGGACTAATCCTCTCTCCCTATAGCAGCAGGGGGGTGAAGCCCCTCCGAAGAGGAGCGATCCCCCCAGGCCGAGAGAGAGGGTACCGAAAGCACCCGACCTGACTACAATCTCACAGTTAAACTGATCGATCGCAGCCAAAAGGCCGAGAAGCGATGGCCTGAAATGGTTGGCCATTTCAGACGCACCCAGGCCTACAACCGACACCCATTGTGGAGACCGAGCCAAAGATTGCCGCAAGGAAGACATTTTCAGAAACTCTGGATGCATTCTCAATGACAGTTCGGGTGTGCTTGGGTTTTGGTCGGTTGTTTGGCTGTGTGTGTCTGTGTGTGCTCGTTGAAGCTGCGCCCAACGCGTTTTGAATCTGCATAACTCTGCCCACTTTGACACACCCACCATCCCCATTGTGACTGCAGGTGAAGGTTCCGTGCTAAGATTCTATCGACTGCAGGCAGCGCACCTGGTTGGTCAAAAGCATTAGAATACTCCTCACACAGGTGTATCTACAAGACACAAGACTAGCAGATTCGAGATCAGCACAGACACCAGTTTTCCTTTTTTTCAAATACCTATCATACACCGCATTTCAAAGTCGGTGGTCCACAAGAGGTAAACAATGTCTTCCAAAAGAATTCATGATCGGTGGTCACAAATGTGGTATGTATGGCAGAACTACTCATTGGATGCTTCAATTTAAATACCAAGTGCTGACAGCAGGCAGGGGCCTAATTCTGTAGATGGCACAGTATATTTGCTACACTGTAAGAAAGGCCTAATTCAGGCCTACATCTTAACACACCTGTGGCAGCAACCAGGAAAGACTGAAAATTGATTGCCTGATTGATTGATTGATTGATTGCCTATTGAATGCAATGCAATGCTTGACATACATACATACATACATACATACATACATACATACATACATACATACAGAGGTGAAAGCAAGGCACACAAAATGTTGCAATTAGGCAAGTGAAATCGAGCAGCATGCTACATTTGGCAGCCAGCGGCATGTGAAATGTGCTTCCTTAACAACCCTGAAATAAATTCCCATCTAGGGTTCCAAGACAACTTGCTGTGCTGACTAATTTCCATTCAATCTGTTTTTAGAAACCGGATCAGAGAAGGAGTGCACTGTTCCCGGAGAGACTGCAATAGCGGGTCAATGCATGGAGTGGACAGAGCAAGCTCCATTTCCAGCTCCCTGTTCCAAAAAGCCATTTAATATATGGTCCCCACATGGGGGACGTATCAGATATTAAACTGATAAGAACAGATACTACACTTGATCTTAGCCATAGGAGGCCGAGAAGCGATGGCCTGAAATGGTTGGCCATTTCAGACGCACCCAGGCCTACAACCGACACCCATTGTGGAGACCGAGCCAAAGATTGCCGCAAGGAAGACATTTTCAGAAACTCTGGATGCATTCTCAATGACAGTTCGGGTGTGCTTGGGTTTTGGTCGGTTGTTTGGCTGTGTGTGTCTGTGTGTGCTCGTTGAAGCTGCGCCCAACGCGTTTTGAATCTGCATAACTCTGCCCACTTTGACACACCCACCATCCCCATTGTGACTGCAGGTGAAGGTTCCGTGCTAAGATTCTATCGACTGCAGGCAGCGCACCTGGTTGGTCAAAAGCATTAGAATACTCCTCACACAGGTGTATCTACAAGACACAAGACTAGCAGATTCGAGATCAGCACAGACACCAGTTTTCCTTTTTTTCAAATACCTATCATACACCGCATTTCAAAGTCGGTGGTCCACAAGAGGTAAACAATGTCTTCCAAAAGAATTCATGATCGGTGGTCACAAATGTGGTATGTATGGCAGAACTACTCATTGGATGCTTCAATTTAAATACCAAGTGCTGACAGCAGGCAGGGGCCTAATTCTGTAGATGGCACAGTATATTTGCTACACTGTAAGAAAGGCCTAATTCAGGCCTACATCTTAACACACCTGTGGCAGCAACCAGGAAAGACTGAAAATTGATTGCCTGATTGATTGATTGATTGATTGCCTATTGAATGCAATGCAATGCTTGACATACATACATACATACATACATACATACATACATACATACATACATACAGAGGTGAAAGCAAGGCACACAAAATGTTGCAATTAGGCAAGTGAAATCGAGCAGCATGCTACATTTGGCAGCCAGCGGCATGTGAAATGTGCTTCCTTAACAACCCTGAAATAAATTCCCATCTAGGGTTCCAAGACAACTTGCTGTGCTGACTAATTTCCATTCAATCTGTTTTTAGAAACCGGATCAGAGAAGGAGTGCACTGTTCCCGGAGAGACTGCAATAGCGGGTCAATGCATGGAGTGGACAGAGCAAGCTCCATTTCCAGCTCCCTGTTCCAAAAAGCCATTTAATATATGGTCCCCACATGGGGGACGTATCAGATATTAAACTGATAAGAACAGATACTACACTTGATCTTAGCCATAGGAGGCCGAGAAGCGATGGCCTGAAATGGTTGGCCATTTCAGACGCACCCAGGCCTACAACCGACACCCATTGTGGAGACCGAGCCAAAGATTGCCGCAAGGAAGACATTTTCAGAAACTCTGGATGCATTCTCAATGACAGTTCGGGTGTGCTTGGGTTTTGGTCGGTTGTTTGGCTGTGTGTGTCTGTGTGTGCTCGTTGAAGCTGCGCCCAACGCGTTTTGAATCTGCATAACTCTGCCCACTTTGACACACCCACCATCCCCATTGTGACTGCAGGTGAAGGTTCCGTGCTAAGATTCTATCGACTGCAGGCAGCGCACCTGGTTGGTCAAAAGCATTAGAATACTCCTCACACAGGTGTATCTACAAGACACAAGACTAGCAGATTCGAGATCAGCACAGACACCAGTTTTCCTTTTTTTCAAATACCTATCATACACCGCATTTCAAAGTCGGTGGTCCACAAGAGGTAAACAATGTCTTCCAAAAGAATTCATGATCGGTGGTCACAAATGTGGTATGTATGGCAGAACTACTCATTGGATGCTTCAATTTAAATACCAAGTGCTGACAGCAGGCAGGGGCCTAATTCTGTAGATGGCACAGTATATTTGCTACACTGTAAGAAAGGCCTAATTCAGGCCTACATCTTAACACACCTGTGGCAGCAACCAGGAAAGACTGAAAATTGATTGCCTGATTGATTGATTGATTGATTGCCTATTGAATGCAATGCAATGCTTGACATACATACATACATACATACATACATACATACATACATACATACATACAGAGGTGAAAGCAAGGCACACAAAATGTTGCAATTAGGCAAGTGAAATCGAGCAGCATGCTACATTTGGCAGCCAGCGGCATGTGAAATGTGCTTCCTTAACAACCCTGAAATAAATTCCCATCTAGGGTTCCAAGACAACTTGCTGTGCTGACTAATTTCCATTCAATCTGTTTTTAGAAACCGGATCAGAGAAGGAGTGCACTGTTCCCGGAGAGACTGCAATAGCGGGTCAATGCATGGAGTGGACAGAGCAAGCTCCATTTCCAGCTCCCTGTTCCAAAAAGCCATTTAATATATGGTCCCCACATGGGGGACGTATCAGATATTAAACTGATAAGAACAGATAAGGTTTCAACAAAATTTTATTTAGTCATAAGACATAGAACAACAAGAAAAAATGAAACCTTTTGTGCAAAAGAAACATAAACAATTACAATAATAAAATACAACAACATGAAACAACTTAATATAAAACAGTATTCCACATATAAAAACACCATCTACGATTCGCTTCCTTCTTCCCCACATCTTTAACATCCTTTAAGAAATAAATAAACATTTCACTAAAAGCCAATTTAATACAATCATTTACAGAGATAAAATCACGGTTAAAAAGTAAAATGTTTCTCGCTTTCCAGATTGCATTTTTGGCACAGTTTATTATACACCAGCATACTTTGAACTGGTGTGTAGTGGGGCAATTAAAAAGTCCATATAAAACATACTCATAGCTAAAATCTTTAAGACCACAAACCCATTTTAAAAGTATCCCCAATCTCCCCCAAAGTTCTTGTGCAAAACAGCAGTTCCAGAAAAGGTGCAAAACAGTCTCATCCTCTCGGCAAGAGTCTCTTGGGCACTTTGCCCGCGCCACCAGGCCTCTCCTGTGCTGGAAGTCTCTGGTTGGGAGGCACTGGTGGGCAGCCATCCATGCGATGTCTTTGTGAATGTTGGCCAAGAATTTCCCAAAAACGTTCCTCCACACACGCTTGGATCTACTCCAGGAGAAGTTGCTCACAGGGGACACTCCTTCTTCTCTTCTCAGATGAACCATCAATTTTTTTCTGTCCAGAAGGAGATCGGCATCCAAGTCCTTTAATTTATAAGTCCTTATCACCTTTTCTAAAACAATAAAATGCTTGGGCGGGCATAATAAAATGGGTGCTGATAAACATGGCCTGAACCATTTTTTAAAGATAAAACCGCAAGTATATTTTAAAAACAGACTAAAAGTAGAATTAGTGTTAAAAACTTTAAAACAAAAACAAAAGAAATTTACATATAAATACAAATGCAAGTCAGGGACATCTTTTCCTCCATTTTGTTGTTTCTTGTACATTTCCGTTCGCCTCAGCTTTTCCATTTTTGATCCCCAAATGAACATAAAAATACATCGAGTTAGTTTTTTTAGTATCAACTCAGAAGGAGGATATACCATGGCAACATAAAGCATCATAGGCAATAAAACAGATTTAATAATTAAAATTTTCCCTTCAATCGACAAGCATCTCAAATTCCAGAAGGAGAGCTTTTTCACCATTTTATGCTGTACCTCCTCCCAGCTCACGTGTCCATCATTTTTAGCATCAAATACTATACCCAAAATTTTTACCTCGTCGTGCCTCAATTTTACTGCTGGTAGGTCATTTGTATCCCAGGAACCCAAAATCAAACATTCAGTTTTATTAAAATTCATTTTAAAACCTGAAGCCTGACTAAAAAAATTGGTGCACATTACCACTCTCCGGAGTGAAGCAGGATCTGTACAGATGGCAGTAACATCATCCATGTAGGCAAATACTTTGACTTGGGCCCCTCCTCCACCCGGAATAGGAACCCCTCGGACCACTTTATCTCTCCGGATCATACACAGCAGGGGTTCCATAGCACAAATAAAAAGAATTGGGGATAATGGACACCCCTGCTTCACTCCGGATTCCAACGGGATAAAATCTGTTAAAAAACCATTGACAGAAATTTGAGAAAACACATTATTATATAAAATCATAATACGAGATAAAAACATGTCGGGGATCGCCATTTGTTTTAAAACTTTAAAAAGATACTCATGCGAGACCCTGTCAAACGCCTTTTCAAAGTCCAGCGCCAACAGGGCCAGGCTCTGACTTCTATCCCTAGAGTACCATATTGCATCTCTAATAACATTTAAAATCTCAGCAATATTCCTCCCTGGTACTCCACATACTTGTTCGGGTTGTATCAATTTATTAATCACAGTTTTAAAACGACAAGCAATAATTTTAGCTAAAACTTTATAGTCCATGTTGAGGAGGGTGATAGGCCTCCAATTCCTGAGGTCATCACGAGCGCCCTTTTTCTTATAAATTAAGGACACTATCCCCCTCCTCCATGACTTAGGCAGCTCTGAACACATAAAAACCTCTTTAAAAAGTGCTAAAAGATCCTCCTTTAAAACATCCCAAAAAGTCAAATAAAATTCAACAGGTAGACCATCTGCTCCTGGGGCTTTCCCTTTTGAAAAACTTTTAAAAACACTAAAAAGTTCTTCCATGCTAAGATCTTCTATTAAAAACCCCTGGTCTACAGAACTTAACTTAAAATCCAGGATATTAAGAGCATCTTGTAAAAAAACATTATTTACACTTTTTTTACTAAAAAGGTCTCTATAAAAATTAAAAGCCACCTTCTTCATACCTTCCACAGTTGTTTCTCCATCAAGACAGGTGATCGTCTCCTTTTTCTCCATCACTTTTTTAAAAAAGAAACGTGTACACTTCTCACCTTCTTCTAAATGTTTCACTTTGGAATTAAAAATTATTTCTTTACCTTTTTGATCAAGGCACAATTGTATTTCAGTTTTTAGGCTTGCAATATCATCTTCCACCTCTAGTCCTATCTCTTTAAATTTATGGAGAGTTTGCAGTCTCATATTTAAATTTACATAAATCTGCTTTTTCCGCCGCGCCTTCCTCTTTCCAGCCCTGATAAAAAAAAACCTTATTTTATCTTTGATCACTTCCCACCAGGATAGGATTTTAATATATGGAGGCCTTAACTGTCTCCATTCCTGGTAGGCATTACAGAAGTCTGACCTCACCTGAGGGTCTTCCAGCAAATGGACCCCCAGACGCCACAAACCTCTATTTATCCTCAGCTCTCCTTGATACTCTATCTTTACGCTTAACATTTTATGATCAGAGAATAAATTAGGCATTAAAACAAATTGTACAGGGCTAAAATCCTCAGATAAAAACATAAAATCGATCCTGGAAGCCACTCCCCGACCGGACCATGTAAATCCTGGGTCTGTCGGCGAAAGCGACCTCCAGGCATCGCATAACTTAAAATCAGTCTGCAAGCTATTTAGTAAAAAACACGACTTATCTAACTTACGGATTGGGTCACCCCCTCCTCGGCGCTCATTCACATTCAGGCAATTAAAGTCCCCAGCTACCAAGAGAGGAGATGACCCTACACAGAATACCGGTAGAATTTCAAACAAACGTATACGCTCCTGTTTATCTGGTGGAGCGTACACATTAATGACACGGAAATTAAAATTATTAAAACACAAATGCACTAGGATAGCTCTGCCGGGTACAATCTCAGTAACAGAGGAGATGATGATGTTATTACCTCGGCAGAGCAGACCCACACCAGCAGACTTGTTTTCGTTCGAGCCCGACCATACAGAGGGCCCTAGTTTCCAGTCCTTTTTTATCTCGTTATACCGGATTCCATGCTGCAGACCACACTCCTGTAAAAAACATATATCAAAGTCTAATGTTTCAAAAAAATCAAAAAGAGCAGCCCTGCGGACAGGGCTCTTTAGAGATCTCACATTAAGTGAGAGACACCTCATGGATGGCATTTATGTCATGAGGGAGGAGAGATATCCTCAATGACTTCCATAAACTCCTCAATCACATCTGGCAGTGTGGAAAAAGAGTCAATGTTCTGGGGATCCGAGGAACCCGGTAATGGATACCCAGAAGAGTCCGTGTTCAGCCACATGTCTCCGCTGGGAAAACACACATCCGGAGACTCTGGATTGGCCTCCAGAAGAGTATCCCCTCGCAGCTTCTTTCCAGAAGGCTCAGGCAGCTCACTCGTACAGTCGTCCTCTGTGATAGCTACATGGCCTCTTACTTCCTGGGGGGCCTCCGGATCTGGCACAATGACCTCATCCACACCATCACCTGTAGGAGAAAAAACTGCGGTCTGCTGGCTCGAGTCCCTGGGAATGACTGGGGTCTTCGCCACAGTGCCCCCCACCGCCAACATAGTGGGGGCGCTCTGCTCCAACACACCAGCCTCATTCGAGACCTTCGACACAAGGGTTACCCCCCCAACGGGAGAGTCCCCCTGCTCCAGTCTCTGGGTGGTCCGCCCTCCGCCCTTTTTCCGGGACTTCGACACAGGAGGGCCTCCCTGAGGGCCACCACACTCCTGCTCCGTCCCCACCTTCTCCTCTGCGCCCTTGGCCTTCTCAGCCGCCTCCCCTGCTGTAGGAACAGTGGGACTTGGCTCAGGCCTTACTCCGGTCTCCGGGATACTCAGCTCAGCATGGACCGGGACAATAGCTGGTTCCTGCCTTGGCACGGGTCTCTCAGCCGCCTCTGCATACGTACGGACTTTAGTCCTATGTGGGCATCCTCGGAACATATGTCCAACCTCCCCGCATAGGTTACAAGCCTTCTTTTGAGGGCAATCCTTCATGAAGTGTCCGAATTGACCACAATTGCTGCAGCGGAATGCCCTTCTTTCCACACAATTCCCTTGGGTATGCCCCATCTTGCCACAGTTCCTGCAATACATAGGCATACCTGTGTAGAATAAGTAGCCACGGCTCTTCCCAATGGTGATGGTAGAGGGGGGATGTTCTGTTCCTCCAAAGCCCTCCGGATTTTTCTTCAGCCGCACCAGGAATTTCCGCTTGCCACACCAGAAACCAACGGCGTTTTTAACATTCCCTTGAAAGGTTACTTCATCGCAATAGCGACGCAAACAGGTTAAAATGTCCAGTACTTCCACAAAAGGATTTGGAAAGAAAACAATCATTTGTACCTCCTCTTGGACGAAAAGCAGGGAGAAGACCAGGCCCTCCAGTTCATCAGCAAAGATGTTGTCATTCACCTTTTGGACCAACTGCTGACAACAACCATGGCTCCTAAAGGTAATAGTATAAGTACCTTTCTGCTCATTGTCCTGAAAACAGAAGATGTCCTCTCTGCCGAACTCCAGGATCCCAAGAAGGACGGTGTTGCAAACGTAGCGGATTTCTTTCTCCTTCCGGAATCTCTCCAAGACCTCGATACGGACCGTGTTCCTCATCCGGGGTTCACCCGATGCAAAGGTAAGTGCAGCCGGCATCCTTCCGAGAAAGAACTCCAGCTGTAAACACAAAAAAAGGCTAGCGCCCTTTTAAGGCGATCGCAACTCGTTGCTCCGGACTAATCCTCTCTCCCTATAGCAGCAGGGGGGTGAAGCCCCTCCGAAGAGGAGCGATCCCCCCAGGCCGAGAGAGAGGGTACCGAAAGCACCCGACCTGACTACAATCTCACAGTTAAACTGATCGATCGCAGCCAAAAGGCCGAGAAGCGATGGCCTGAAATGGTTGGCCATTTCAGACGCACCCAGGCCTACAACCGACACCCATTGTGGAGACCGAGCCAAAGATTGCCGCAAGGAAGACATTTTCAGAAACTCTGGATGCATTCTCAATGACAGTTCGGGTGTGCTTGGGTTTTGGTCGGTTGTTTGGCTGTGTGTGTCTGTGTGTGCTCGTTGAAGCTGCGCCCAACGCGTTTTGAATCTGCATAACTCTGCCCACTTTGACACACCCACCATCCCCATTGTGACTGCAGGTGAAGGTTCCGTGCTAAGATTCTATCGACTGCAGGCAGCGCACCTGGTTGGTCAAAAGCATTAGAATACTCCTCACACAGGTGTATCTACAAGACACAAGACTAGCAGATTCGAGATCAGCACAGACACCAGTTTTCCTTTTTTTCAAATACCTATCATACACCGCATTTCAAAGTCGGTGGTCCACAAGAGGTAAACAATGTCTTCCAAAAGAATTCATGATCGGTGGTCACAAATGTGGTATGTATGGCAGAACTACTCATTGGATGCTTCAATTTAAATACCAAGTGCTGACAGCAGGCAGGGGCCTAATTCTGTAGATGGCACAGTATATTTGCTACACTGTAAGAAAGGCCTAATTCAGGCCTACATCTTAACACACCTGTGGCAGCAACCAGGAAAGACTGAAAATTGATTGCCTGATTGATTGATTGATTGATTGCCTATTGAATGCAATGCAATGCTTGACATACATACATACATACATACATACATACATACATACATACATACATACATACAGAGGTGAAAGCAAGGCACACAAAATGTTGCAATTAGGCAAGTGAAATCGAGCAGCATGCTACATTTGGCAGCCAGCGGCATGTGAAATGTGCTTCCTTAACAACCCTGAAATAAATTCCCATCTAGGGTTCCAAGACAACTTGCTGTGCTGACTAATTTCCATTCAATCTGTTTTTAGAAACCGGATCAGAGAAGGAGTGCACTGTTCCCGGAGAGACTGCAATAGCGGGTCAATGCATGGAGTGGACAGAGCAAGCTCCATTTCCAGCTCCCTGTTCCAAAAAGCCATTTAATATATGGTCCCCACATGGGGGACGTATCAGATATTAAACTGATAAGAACAGATACTACACTTGATCTTAGCCATAGGAGGCCGAGAAGCGATGGCCTGAAATGGTTGGCCATTTCAGACGCACCCAGGCCTACAACCGACACCCATTGTGGAGACCGAGCCAAAGATTGCCGCAAGGAAGACATTTTCAGAAACTCTGGATGCATTCTCAATGACAGTTCGGGTGTGCTTGGGTTTTGGTCGGTTGTTTGGCTGTGTGTGTCTGTGTGTGCTCGTTGAAGCTGCGCCCAACGCGTTTTGAATCTGCATAACTCTGCCCACTTTGACACACCCACCATCCCCATTGTGACTGCAGGTGAAGGTTCCGTGCTAAGATTCTATCGACTGCAGGCAGCGCACCTGGTTGGTCAAAAGCATTAGAATACTCCTCACACAGGTGTATCTACAAGACACAAGACTAGCAGATTCGAGATCAGCACAGACACCAGTTTTCCTTTTTTTCAAATACCTATCATACACCGCATTTCAAAGTCGGTGGTCCACAAGAGGTAAACAATGTCTTCCAAAAGAATTCATGATCGGTGGTCACAAATGTGGTATGTATGGCAGAACTACTCATTGGATGCTTCAATTTAAATACCAAGTGCTGACAGCAGGCAGGGGCCTAATTCTGTAGATGGCACAGTATATTTGCTACACTGTAAGAAAGGCCTAATTCAGGCCTACATCTTAACACACCTGTGGCAGCAACCAGGAAAGACTGAAAATTGATTGCCTGATTGATTGATTGATTGATTGCCTATTGAATGCAATGCAATGCTTGACATACATACATACATACATACATACATACATACATACATACATACATACAGAGGTGAAAGCAAGGCACACAAAATGTTGCAATTAGGCAAGTGAAATCGAGCAGCATGCTACATTTGGCAGCCAGCGGCATGTGAAATGTGCTTCCTTAACAACCCTGAAATAAATTCCCATCTAGGGTTCCAAGACAACTTGCTGTGCTGACTAATTTCCATTCAATCTGTTTTTAGAAACCGGATCAGAGAAGGAGTGCACTGTTCCCGGAGAGACTGCAATAGCGGGTCAATGCATGGAGTGGACAGAGCAAGCTCCATTTCCAGCTCCCTGTTCCAAAAAGCCATTTAATATATGGTCCCCACATGGGGGACGTATCAGATATTAAACTGATAAGAACAGATAAGGTTTCAACAAAATTTTATTTAGTCATAAGACATAGAACAACAAGAAAAAATGAAACCTTTTGTGCAAAAGAAACATAAACAATTACAATAATAAAATACAACAACATGAAACAACTTAATATAAAACAGTATTCCACATATAAAAACACCATCTACGATTCGCTTCCTTCTTCCCCACATCTTTAACATCCTTTAAGAAATAAATAAACATTTCACTAAAAGCCAATTTAATACAATCATTTACAGAGATAAAATCACGGTTAAAAAGTAAAATGTTTCTCGCTTTCCAGATTGCATTTTTGGCACAGTTTATTATACACCAGCATACTTTGAACTGGTGTGTAGTGGGGCAATTAAAAAGTCCATATAAAACATACTCATAGCTAAAATCTTTAAGACCACAAACCCATTTTAAAAGTATCCCCAATCTCCCCCAAAGTTCTTGTGCAAAACAGCAGTTCCAGAAAAGGTGCAAAACAGTCTCATCCTCTCGGCAAGAGTCTCTTGGGCACTTTGCCCGCGCCACCAGGCCTCTCCTGTGCTGGAAGTCTCTGGTTGGGAGGCACTGGTGGGCAGCCATCCATGCGATGTCTTTGTGAATGTTGGCCAAGAATTTCCCAAAAACGTTCCTCCACACACGCTTGGATCTACTCCAGGAGAAGTTGCTCACAGGGGACACTCCTTCTTCTCTTCTCAGATGAACCATCAATTTTTTTCTGTCCAGAAGGAGATCGGCATCCAAGTCCTTTAATTTATAAGTCCTTATCACCTTTTCTAAAACAATAAAATGCTTGGGCGGGCATAATAAAATGGGTGCTGATAAACATGGCCTGAACCATTTTTTAAAGATAAAACCGCAAGTATATTTTAAAAACAGACTAAAAGTAGAATTAGTGTTAAAAACTTTAAAACAAAAACAAAAGAAATTTACATATAAATACAAATGCAAATCAGGGACATCTTTTCCTCCATTTTGTTGTTTCTTGTACATTTCCGTTCGCCTCAGCTTTTCCATTTTTGATCCCCAAATGAACATGAAAATACATCGAGTTAGTTTTTTTAGTATCAACTCAGAAGGAGGATATACCATGGCAACATAAAGCATCATAGGCAATAAAACAGATTTAATAATTAAAATTTTCCCTTCAATCGACAAGCATCTCAAATTCCAGAAGGAGAGCTTTTTCACCATTTTATGCTGTACCTCCTCCCAGCTCACGTGTCCATCATTTTTAGCATCAAATACTATACCCAAAATTTTTACCTCGTCGTGCCTCAATTTTACTGCTGGTAGGTCATTTGTATCCCAGGAACCCAAAATCAAACATTCAGTTTTATTAAAATTCATTTTAAAACCTGAAGCCTGACTAAAAAAATTGGTGCACATTACCACTCTCCGGAGTGAAGCAGGATCTGTACAGATGGCAGTAACATCATCCATGTAGGCAAATACTTTGACTTGGGCCCCTCCTCCACCCGGAATAGGAACCCCTCGGACCACTTTATCTCTCCGGATCATACACAGCAGGGGTTCCATAGCACAAATAAAAAGAATTGGGGATAATGGACACCCCTGCTTCACTCCGGATTCCAACGGGATAAAATCTGTTAAAAAACCATTGACAGAAATTTGAGAAAACACATTATTATATAAAATCATAATACGAGATAAAAACATGTCGGGGATCGCCATTTGTTTTAAAACTTTAAAAAGATACTCATGCGAGACCCTGTCAAACGCCTTTTCAAAGTCCAGCGCCAACAGGGCCAGGCTCTGACTTCTATCCCTAGAGTACCATATTGCATCTCTAATAACATTTAAAATCTCAGCAATATTCCTCCCTGGTACTCCACATACTTGTTCGGGATGTATCAATTTATTAATCACAGTTTTAAAACGACAAGCAATAATTTTAGCTAAAACTTTATAGTCCATGTTGAGGAGGGTGATAGGCCTCCAATTCCTGAGGTCATCACGAGCGCCCTTTTTCTTATAAATTAAGGACACTATCCCCCTCCTCCATGACTTAGGCAGCTCTGAACACATAAAAACCTCTTTAAAAAGTGCTAAAAGATCCTCCTTTAAAACATCCCAAAAAGTCAAATAAAATTCAACAGGTAGACCATCTGCTCCTGGGGCTTTCCCTTTTGAAAAACTTTTAAAAACACTAAAAAGTTCTTCCATGCTAAGATCTTCTATTAAAAACCCCTGGTCTACAGAACTTAACTTAAAATCCAGGATATTAAGAGCATCTTGTAAAAAAACATTATTTACACTTTTTTTACTAAAAAGGTCTCTATAAAAATTAAAAGCCACCTTCTTCATACCTTCCACAGTTGTTTCTCCATCAAGACAGGTGATCGTCTCCTTTTTCTCCATCACTTTTTTAAAAAAGAAACGTGTACACTTCTCACCTTCTTCTAAATGTTTCACTTTGGAATTAAAAATTATTTCTTTACCTTTTTGATCAAGGCACAATTGTATTTCAGTTTTTAGGCTTGCAATATCATCTTCCACCTCTAGTCCTATCTCTTTAAATTTATGGAGAGTTTGCAGTCTCATATTTAAATTTACATAAATCTGCTTTTTCCGCCGCGCCTTCCTCTTTCCAGCCCTGATAAAAAAAAACCTTATTTTATCTTTGATCACTTCCCACCAGGATAGGATTTTAATATATGGAGGCCTTAACTGTCTCCATTCCTGGTAGGCATTACAGAAGTCTGACCTCACCTGAGGGTCTTCCAGCAAATGGACCCCCAGACGCCACAAACCTCTATTTATCCTCAGCTCTCCTTGATACTCTATCTTTACGCTTAACATTTTATGATCAGAGAATAAATTAGGCATTAAAACAAATTGTACAGGGCTAAAATCCTCAGATAAAAACATAAAATCGATCCTGGAAGCCACTCCCCGACCGGACCATGTAAATCCTGGGTCCGTCGGCGAAAGCGACCTCCAGGCATCGCATAACTTAAAATCAGTCTGCAAGCTATTTAGTAAAAAACACGACTTATCTAACTTACGGATTGGGTCACCCCCTCCTCGGCGCTCATTCACATTCAGGCAATTAAAGTCCCCAGCTACCAAGAGAGGAGATGACCCTACACAGAATACCGGTAGAATTTCAAACAAACGTATACGCTCCTGTTTATCTGGTGGAGCGTACACATTAATGACACGGAAATTAAAATTATTAAAACACAAATGCACTAGGATAGCTCTGCCGGGTACAATCTCAGTAACAGAGGAGATGATGATGTTATTACCTCGGCAGAGCAGACCCACACCAGCAGACTTGTTTTCGTTCGAGCCCGACCATACAGAGGGCCCTAGTTTCCAGTCCTTTTTTATCTCGTTATACCGGATTCCATGCTGCAGACCACACTCCTGTAAAAAACATATATCAAAGTCTAATGTTCCAAAAAAATCAAAAAGAGCAGCCCTGCGGACAGGGCTCTTTAGAGATCTCACATTAAGTGAGAGACACCTCATGGATGGCATTTATGTCATGAGGGAGGAGAGATATCCTCAATGACTTCCATAAACTCCTCAATCACATCTGGCAGTGTGGAAAAAGAGTCAATGTTCTGGGGATCCGAGGAACCCGGTAATGGATACCCAGAAGAGTCCGTGTTCAGCCACATGTCTCCGCTGGGAAAACACACATCCGGAGACTCTGGATTGGCCTCCAGAAGAGTATCCCCTCGCAGCTTCTTTCCAGAAGGCTCAGGCAGCTCACTCGTACAGTCGTCCTCTGTGATAGCTACATGGCCTCTTACTTCCTGGGGGGCCTCCGGATCTGGCACAATGACCTCATCCACACCATCACCTGTAGGAGAAAAAACTGCGGTCTGCTGGCTCGAGTCCCTGGGAATGACTGGGGTCTTCGCCACAGTGCCCCCCACCGCCAACATAGTGGGGGCGCTCTGCTCCAACACACCAGCCTCATTCGAGACCTTCGACACAAGGGTTACCCCCCCAACGGGAGAGTCCCCCTGCTCCAGTCTCTGGGTGGTCCGCCCTCCGCCCTTTTTCCGGGACTTCGACACAGGAGGGCCTCCCTGAGGGCCACCACACTCCTGCTCCGTCCCCACCTTCTCCTCTGCGCCCTTGGCCTTCTCAGCCGCCTCCCCTGCTGTAGGAACAGTGGGACTTGGCTCAGGCCTTACTCCGGTCTCCGGGATACTCAGCTCAGCATGGACCGGGACAATAGCTGGTTCCTGCCTTGGCACGGGTCTCTCAGCCGCCTCTGCATACGTACGGACTTTAGTCCTATGTGGGCATCCTCGGAACATATGTCCAACCTCCCCGCATAGGTTACAAGCCTTCTTTTGAGGGCAATCCTTCATGAAGTGTCCGAATTGACCACAATTGCTGCAGCGGAATGCCCTTCTTTCCACACAATTCCCTTGGGTATGCCCCATCTTGCCACAGTTCCTGCAATACATAGGCATACCTGTGTAGAATAAGTAGCCACGGCTCTTCCCAATGGTGATGGTAGAGGGGGGATGTTCTGTTCCTCCAAAGCCCTCCGGATTTTTCTTCAGCCGCACCAGGAATTTCCGCTTGCCACACCAGAAACCAACGGCGTTTTTAACATTCCCTTGAAAGGTTACTTCATCGCAATAGCGACGCAAACAGGTTAAAATGTCCAGTACTTCCACAAAAGGATTTGGAAAGAAAACAATCATTTGTACCTCCTCTTGGACGAAAAGCAGGGAGAAGACCAGGCCCTCCAGTTCATCAGCAAAGATGTTGTCATTCACCTTTTGGACCAACTGCTGACAACAACCATGGCTCCTAAAGGTAATAGTATAAGTACCTTTCTGCTCATTGTCCTGAAAACAGAAGATGTCCTCTCTGCCGAACTCCAGGATCCCAAGAAGGACGGTGTTGCAAACGTAGCGGATTTCTTTCTCCTTCCGGAATCTCTCCAAGACCTCGATACGGACCGTGTTCCTCATCCGGGGTTCACCCGATGCAAAGGTAAGTGCAGCCGGCATCCTTCCGAGAAAGAACTCCAGCTGTAAACACAAAAAAAGGCTAGCGCCCTTTTAAGGCGATCGCAACTCGTTGCTCCGGACTAATCCTCTCTCCCTATAGCAGCAGGGGGGTGAAGCCCCTCCGAAGAGGAGCGATCCCCCCAGGCCGAGAGAGAGGGTACCGAAAGCACCCGACCTGACTACAATCTCACAGTTAAACTGATCGATCGCAGCCAAAAGGCCGAGAAGCGATGGCCTGAAATGGTTGGCCATTTCAGACGCACCCAGGCCTACAACCGACACCCATTGTGGAGACCGAGCCAAAGATTGCCGCAAGGAAGACATTTTCAGAAACTCTGGATGCATTCTCAATGACAGTTCGGGTGTGCTTGGGTTTTGGTCGGTTGTTTGGCTGTGTGTGTCTGTGTGTGCTCGTTGAAGCTGCGCCCAACGCGTTTTGAATCTGCATAACTCTGCCCACTTTGACACACCCACCATCCCCATTGTGACTGCAGGTGAAGGTTCCGTGCTAAGATTCTATCGACTGCAGGCAGCGCACCTGGTTGGTCAAAAGCATTAGAATACTCCTCACACAGGTGTATCTACAAGACACAAGACTAGCAGATTCGAGATCAGCACAGACACCAGTTTTCCTTTTTTTCAAATACCTATCATACACCGCATTTCAAAGTCGGTGGTCCACAAGAGGTAAACAATGTCTTCCAAAAGAATTCATGATCGGTGGTCACAAATGTGGTATGTATGGCAGAACTACTCATTGGATGCTTCAATTTAAATACCAAGTGCTGACAGCAGGCAGGGGCCTAATTCTGTAGATGGCACAGTATATTTGCTACACTGTAAGAAAGGCCTAATTCAGGCCTACATCTTAACACACCTGTGGCAGCAACCAGGAAAGACTGAAAATTGATTGCCTGATTGATTGATTGATTGATTGCCTATTGAATGCAATGCAATGCTTGACATACATACATACATACATACATACATACATACATACATACATACATACATACAGAGGTGAAAGCAAGGCACACAAAATGTTGCAATTAGGCAAGTGAAATCGAGCAGCATGCTACATTTGGCAGCCAGCGGCATGTGAAATGTGCTTCCTTAACAACCCTGAAATAAATTCCCATCTAGGGTTCCAAGACAACTTGCTGTGCTGACTAATTTCCATTCAATCTGTTTTTAGAAACCGGATCAGAGAAGGAGTGCACTGTTCCCGGAGAGACTGCAATAGCGGGTCAATGCATGGAGTGGACAGAGCAAGCTCCATTTCCAGCTCCCTGTTCCAAAAAGCCATTTAATATATGGTCCCCACATGGGGGACGTATCAGATATTAAACTGATAAGAACAGATAAGGTTTCAACAAAATTTTATTTAGTCATAAGACATAGAACAACAAGAAAAAATGAAACCTTTTGTGCAAAAGAAACATAAACAATTACAATAATAAAATACAACAACATGAAACAACTTAATATAAAACAGTATTCCACATATAAAAACACCATCTACGATTCGCTTCCTTCTTCCCCACATCTTTAACATCCTTTAAGAAATAAATAAACATTTCACTAAAAGCCAATTTAATACAATCATTTACAGAGATAAAATCACGGTTAAAAAGTAAAATGTTTCTCGCTTTCCAGATTGCATTTTTGGCACAGTTTATTATACACCAGCATACTTTGAACTGGTGTGTAGTGGGGCAATTAAAAAGTCCATATAAAACATACTCATAGCTAAAATCTTTAAGACCACAAACCCATTTTAAAAGTATCCCCAATCTCCCCCAAAGTTCTTGTGCAAAACAGCAGTTCCAGAAAAGGTGCAAAACAGTCTCATCCTCTCGGCAAGAGTCTCTTGGGCACTTTGCCCGCGCCACCAGGCCTCTCCTGTGCTGGAAGTCTCTGGTTGGGAGGCACTGGTGGGCAGCCATCCATGCGATGTCTTTGTGAATGTTGGCCAAGAATTTCCCAAAAACGTTCCTCCACACACGCTTGGATCTACTCCAGGAGAAGTTGCTCACAGGGGACACTCCTTCTTCTCTTCTCAGATGAACCATCAATTTTTTTCTGTCCAGAAGGAGATCGGCATCCAAGTCCTTTAATTTATAAGTCCTTATCACCTTTTCTAAAACAATAAAATGCTTGGGCGGGCATAATAAAATGGGTGCTGATAAACATGGCCTGAACCATTTTTTAAAGATAAAACCGCAAGTATATTTTAAAAACAGACTAAAAGTAGAATTAGTGTTAAAAACTTTAAAACAAAAACAAAAGAAATTTACATATAAATACAAATGCAAGTCAGGGACATCTTTTCCTCCATTTTGTTGTTTCTTGTACATTTCCGTTCGCCTCAGCTTTTCCATTTTTGATCCCCAAATGAACATAAAAATACATCGAGTTAGTTTTTTTAGTATCAACTCAGAAGGAGGATATACCATGGCAACATAAAGCATCATAGGCAATAAAACAGATTTAATAATTAAAATTTTCCCTTCAATCGACAAGCATCTCAAATTCCAGAAGGAGAGCTTTTTCACCATTTTATGCTGTACCTCCTCCCAGCTCACGTGTCCATCATTTTTAGCATCAAATACTATACCCAAAATTTTTACCTCGTCGTGCCTCAATTTTACTGCTGGTAGGTCATTTGTATCCCAGGAACCCAAAATCAAACATTCAGTTTTATTAAAATTCATTTTAAAACCTGAAGCCTGACTAAAAAAATTGGTGCACATTACCACTCTCCGGAGTGAAGCAGGATCTGTACAGATGGCAGTAACATCATCCATGTAGGCAAATACTTTGACTTGGGCCCCTCCTCCACCCGGAATAGGAACCCCTCGGACCACTTTATCTCTCCGGATCATACACAGCAGGGGTTCCATAGCACAAATAAAAAGAATTGGGGATAATGGACACCCCTGCTTCACTCCGGATTCCAACGGGATAAAATCTGTTAAAAAACCATTGACAGAAATTTGAGAAAACACATTATTATATAAAATCATAATACGAGATAAAAACATGTCGGGGATCGCCATTTGTTTTAAAACTTTAAAAAGATACTCATGCGAGACCCTGTCAAACGCCTTTTCAAAGTCCAGCGCCAACAGGGCCAGGCTCTGACTTCTATCCCTAGAGTACCATATTGCATCTCTAATAACATTTAAAATCTCAGCAATATTCCTCCCTGGTACTCCACATACTTGTTCGGGTTGTATCAATTTATTAATCACAGTTTTAAAACGACAAGCAATAATTTTAGCTAAAACTTTATAGTCCATGTTGAGGAGGGTGATAGGCCTCCAATTCCTGAGGTCATCACGAGCGCCCTTTTTCTTATAAATTAAGGACACTATCCCCCTCCTCCATGACTTAGGCAGCTCTGAACACATAAAAACCTCTTTAAAAAGTGCTAAAAGATCCTCCTTTAAAACATCCCAAAAAGTCAAATAAAATTCAACAGGTAGACCATCTGCTCCTGGGGCTTTCCCTTTTGAAAAACTTTTAAAAACACTAAAAAGTTCTTCCATGCTAAGATCTTCTATTAAAAACCCCTGGTCTACAGAACTTAACTTAAAATCCAGGATATTAAGAGCATCTTGTAAAAAAACATTATTTACACTTTTTTTACTAAAAAGGTCTCTATAAAAATTAAAAGCCACCTTCTTCATACCTTCCACAGTTGTTTCTCCATCAAGACAGGTGATCGTCTCCTTTTTCTCCATCACTTTTTTAAAAAAGAAACGTGTACACTTCTCACCTTCTTCTAAATGTTTCACTTTGGAATTAAAAATTATTTCTTTACCTTTTTGATCAAGGCACAATTGTATTTCAGTTTTTAGGCTTGCAATATCATCTTCCACCTCTAGTCCTATCTCTTTAAATTTATGGAGAGTTTGCAGTCTCATATTTAAATTTACATAAATCTGCTTTTTCCGCCGCGCCTTCCTCTTTCCAGCCCTGATAAAAAAAAACCTTATTTTATCTTTGATCACTTCCCACCAGGATAGGATTTTAATATATGGAGGCCTTAACTGTCTCCATTCCTGGTAGGCATTACAGAAGTCTGACCTCACCTGAGGGTCTTCCAGCAAATGGACCCCCAGACGCCACAAACCTCTATTTATCCTCAGCTCTCCTTGATACTCTATCTTTACGCTTAACATTTTATGATCAGAGAATAAATTAGGCATTAAAACAAATTGTACAGGGCTAAAATCCTCAGATAAAAACATAAAATCGATCCTGGAAGCCACTCCCCGACCGGACCATGTAAATCCTGGGTCCGTCGGCGAAAGCGACCTCCAGGCATCGCATAACTTAAAATCAGTCTGCAAGCTATTTAGTAAAAAACACGACTTATCTAACTTACGGATTGGGTCACCCCCTCCTCGGCGCTCATTCACATTCAGGCAATTAAAGTCCCCAGCTACCAAGAGAGGAGATGACCCTACACAGAATACCGGTAGAATTTCAAACAAACGTATACGCTCCTGTTTATCTGGTGGAGCGTACACATTAATGACACGGAAATTAAAATTATTAAAACACAAATGCACTAGGATAGCTCTGCCGGGTACAATCTCAGTAACAGAGGAGATGATGATGTTATTACCTCGGCAGAGCAGACCCACACCAGCAGACTTGTTTTCGTTCGAGCCCGACCATACAGAGGGCCCTAGTTTCCAGTCCTTTTTTATCTCGTTATACCGGATTCCATGCTGCAGACCACACTCCTGTAAAAAACATATATCAAAGTCTAATGTTTCAAAAAAATCAAAAAGAGCAGCCCTGCGGACAGGGCTCTTTAGAGATCTCACATTAAGTGAGAGACACCTCATGGATGGCATTTATGTCATGAGGGAGGAGAGATATCCTCAATGACTTCCATAAACTCCTCAATCACATCTGGCAGTGTGGAAAAAGAGTCAATGTTCTGGGGATCCGAGGAACCCGGTAATGGATACCCAGAAGAGTCCGTGTTCAGCCACATGTCTCCGCTGGGAAAACACACATCCGGAGACTCTGGATTGGCCTCCAGAAGAGTATCCCCTCGCAGCTTCTTTCCAGAAGGCTCAGGCAGCTCACTCGTACAGTCGTCCTCTGTGATAGCTACATGGCCTCTTACTTCCTGGGGGGCCTCCGGATCTGGCACAATGACCTCATCCACACCATCACCTGTAGGAGAAAAAACTGCGGTCTGCTGGCTCGAGTCCCTGGGAATGACTGGGGTCTTCGCCACAGTGCCCCCCACCGCCAACATAGTGGGGGCGCTCTGCTCCAACACACCAGCCTCATTCGAGACCTTCGACACAAGGGTTACCCCCCCAACGGGAGAGTCCCCCTGCTCCAGTCTCTGGGTGGTCCGCCCTCCGCCCTTTTTCCGGGACTTCGACACAGGAGGGCCTCCCTGAGGGCCACCACACTCCTGCTCCGTCCCCACCTTCTCCTCTGCGCCCTTGGCCTTCTCAGCCGCCTCCCCTGCTGTAGGAACAGTGGGACTTGGCTCAGGCCTTACTCCGGTCTCCGGGATACTCAGCTCAGCATGGACCGGGACAATAGCTGGTTCCTGCCTTGGCACGGGTCTCTCAGCCGCCTCTGCATACGTACGGACTTTAGTCCTATGTGGGCATCCTCGGAACATATGTCCAACCTCCCCGCATAGGTTACAAGCCTTCTTTTGAGGGCAATCCTTCATGAAGTGTCCGAATTGACCACAATTGCTGCAGCGGAATGCCCTTCTTTCCACACAATTCCCTTGGGTATGCCCCATCTTGCCACAGTTCCTGCAATACATAGGCATACCTGTGTAGAATAAGTAGCCACGGCTCTTCCCAATGGTGATGGTAGAGGGGGGATGTTCTGTTCCTCCAAAGCCCTCCGGATTTTTCTTCAGCCGCACCAGGAATTTCCGCTTGCCACACCAGAAACCAACGGCGTTTTTAACATTCCCTTGAAAGGTTACTTCATCGCAATAGCGACGCAAACAGGTTAAAATGTCCAGTACTTCCACAAAAGGATTTGGAAAGAAAACAATCATTTGTACCTCCTCTTGGACGAAAAGCAGGGAGAAGACCAGGCCCTCCAGTTCATCAGCAAAGATGTTGTCATTCACCTTTTGGACCAACTGCTGACAACAACCATGGCTCCTAAAGGTAATAGTATAAGTACCTTTCTGCTCATTGTCCTGAAAACAGAAGATGTCCTCTCTGCCGAACTCCAGGATCCCAAGAAGGACGGTGTTGCAAACGTAGCGGATTTCTTTCTCCTTCCGGAATCTCTCCAAGACCTCGATACGGACCGTGTTCCTCATCCGGGGTTCACCCGATGCAAAGGTAAGTGCAGCCGGCATCCTTCCGAGAAAGAACTCCAGCTGTAAACACAAAAAAAGGCTAGCGCCCTTTTAAGGCGATCGCAACTCGTTGCTCCGGACTAATCCTCTCTCCCTATAGCAGCAGGGGGGTGAAGCCCCTCCGAAGAGGAGCGATCCCCCCAGGCCGAGAGAGAGGGTACCGAAAGCACCCGACCTGACTACAATCTCACAGTTAAACTGATCGATCGCAGCCAAAAGGCCGAGAAGCGATGGCCTGAAATGGTTGGCCATTTCAGACGCACCCAGGCCTACAACCGACACCCATTGTGGAGACCGAGCCAAAGATTGCCGCAAGGAAGACATTTTCAGAAACTCTGGATGCATTCTCAATGACAGTTCGGGTGTGCTTGGGTTTTGGTCGGTTGTTTGGCTGTGTGTGTCTGTGTGTGCTCGTTGAAGCTGCGCCCAACGCGTTTTGAATCTGCATAACTCTGCCCACTTTGACACACCCACCATCCCCATTGTGACTGCAGGTAAAGGTTCCGTGCTAAGATTCTATCGACTGCAGGCAGCGCACCTGGTTGGTCAAAAGCATTAGAATACTCCTCACACAGGTGTATCTACAAGACACAAGACTAGCAGATTCGAGATCAGCACAGACACCAGTTTTCCTTTTTTTCAAATACCTATCATACACCGCATTTCAAAGTCGGTGGTCCACAAGAGGTAAACAATGTCTTCCAAAAGAATTCATGATCGGTGGTCACAAATGTGGTATGTATGGCAGAACTACTCATTGGATGCTTCAATTTAAATACCAAGTGCTGACAGCAGGCAGGGGCCTAATTCTGTAGATGGCACAGTATATTTGCTACACTGTAAGAAAGGCCTAATTCAGGCCTACATCTTAACACACCTGTGGCAGCAACCAGGAAAGACTGAAAATTGATTGCCTGATTGATTGATTGATTGATTGCCTATTGAATGCAATGCAATGCTTGACATACATACATACATACATACATACATACATACATACATACATACATACATACAGAGGTGAAAGCAAGGCACACAAAATGTTGCAATTAGGCAAGTGAAATCGAGCAGCATGCTACATTTGGCAGCCAGCGGCATGTGAAATGTGCTTCCTTAACAACCCTGAAATAAATTCCCATCTAGGGTTCCAAGACAACTTGCTGTGCTGACTAATTTCCATTCAATCTGTTTTTAGAAACCGGATCAGAGAAGGAGTGCACTGTTCCCGGAGAGACTGCAATAGCGGGTCAATGCATGGAGTGGACAGAGCAAGCTCCATTTCCAGCTCCCTGTTCCAAAAAGCCATTTAATATATGGTCCCCACATGGGGGACGTATCAGATATTAAACTGATAAGAACAGATACTACACTTGATCTTAGCCATAGGAGGCCGAGAAGCGATGGCCTGAAATGGTTGGCCATTTCAGACGCACCCAGGCCTACAACCGACACCCATTGTGGAGACCGAGCCAAAGATTGCCGCAAGGAAGACATTTTCAGAAACTCTGGATGCATTCTCAATGACAGTTCGGGTGTGCTTGGGTTTTGGTCGGTTGTTTGGCTGTGTGTGTCTGTGTGTGCTCGTTGAAGCTGCGCCCAACGCGTTTTGAATCTGCATAACTCTGCCCACTTTGACACACCCACCATCCCCATTGTGACTGCAGGTGAAGGTTCCGTGCTAAGATTCTATCGACTGCAGGCAGCGCACCTGGTTGGTCAAAAGCATTAGAATACTCCTCACACAGGTGTATCTACAAGACACAAGACTAGCAGATTCGAGATCAGCACAGACACCAGTTTTCCTTTTTTTCAAATACCTATCATACACCGCATTTCAAAGTCGGTGGTCCACAAGAGGTAAACAATGTCTTCCAAAAGAATTCATGATCGGTGGTCACAAATGTGGTATGTATGGCAGAACTACTCATTGGATGCTTCAATTTAAATACCAAGTGCTGACAGCAGGCAGGGGCCTAATTCTGTAGATGGCACAGTATATTTGCTACACTGTAAGAAAGGCCTAATTCAGGCCTACATCTTAACACACCTGTGGCAGCAACCAGGAAAGACTGAAAATTGATTGCCTGATTGATTGATTGATTGATTGCCTATTGAATGCAATGCAATGCTTGACATACATACATACATACATACATACATACATACATACATACATACATACATACAGAGGTGAAAGCAAGGCACACAAAATGTTGCAATTAGGCAAGTGAAATCGAGCAGCATGCTACATTTGGCAGCCAGCGGCATGTGAAATGTGCTTCCTTAACAACCCTGAAATAAATTCCCATCTAGGGTTCCAAGACAACTTGCTGTGCTGACTAATTTCCATTCAATCTGTTTTTAGAAACCGGATCAGAGAAGGAGTGCACTGTTCCCGGAGAGACTGCAATAGCGGGTCAATGCATGGAGTGGACAGAGCAAGCTCCATTTCCAGCTCCCTGTTCCAAAAAGCCATTTAATATATGGTCCCCACATGGGGGACGTATCAGATATTAAACTGATAAGAACAGATACTACACTTGATCTTAGCCATAGGAGGCCGAGAAGCGATGGCCTGAAATGGTTGGCCATTTCAGACGCACCCAGGCCTACAACCGACACCCATTGTGGAGACCGAGCGAAAGATTGCCGCAAGGAAGACATTTTCAGAAACTCTGGATGCATTCTCAATGACAGTTCGGGTGTGCTTGGGTTTTGGTCGGTTGTTTGGCTGTGTGTGTCTGTGTGTGCTCGTTGAAGCTGCGCCCAACGCGTTTTGAATCTGCATAACTCTGCCCACTTTGACACACCCACCATCCCCATTGTGACTGCAGGTGAAGGTTCCGTGCTAAGATTCTATCGACTGCAGGCAGCGCACCTGGTTGGTCAAAAGCATTAGAATACTCCTCACACAGGTGTATCTACAAGACACAAGACTAGCAGATTCGAGATCAGCACAGACACCAGTTTTCCTTTTTTTCAAATACCTATCATACACCGCATTTCAAAGTCGGTGGTCCACAAGAGGTAAACAATGTCTTCCAAAAGAATTCATGATCGGTGGTCACAAATGTGGTATGTATGGCAGAACTACTCATTGGATGCTTCAATTTAAATACCAAGTGCTGACAGCAGGCAGGGGCCTAATTCTGTAGATGGCACAGTATATTTGCTACACTGTAAGAAAGGCCTAATTCAGGCCTACATCTTAACACACCTGTGGCAGCAACCAGGAAAGACTGAAAATTGATTGCCTGATTGATTGATTGATTGCCTATTGAATGCAATGCAATGCTTGACATACATACATACATACATACATACATACATACATACATACATACATACAGAGGTGAAAGCAAGGCACACAAAATGTTGCAATTAGGCAAGTGAAATCGAGCAGCATGCTACATTTGGCAGCCAGCGGCATGTGAAATGTGCTTCCTTAACAACCCTGAAATAAATTCCCATCTAGGGTTCCAAGACAACTTGCTGTGCTGACTAATTTCCATTCAATCTGTTTTTAGAAACCGGATCAGAGAAGGAGTGCACTGTTCCCGGAGAGACTGCAATAGCGGGTCAATGCATGGAGTGGACAGAGCAAGCTCCATTTCCAGCTCCCTGTTCCAAAAAGCCATTTAATATATGGTCCCCACATGGGGGACGTATCAGATATTAAACTGATAAGAACAGATAAGGTTTCAACAAAATTTTATTTAGTCATAAGACATAGAACAACAAGAAAAAATGAAACCTTTTGTGCAAAAGAAACATAAACAATTACAATAATAAAATACAACAACATGAAACAACTTAATATAAAACAGTATTCCACATATAAAAACACCATCTACGATTCGCTTCCTTCTTCCCCACATCTTTAACATCCTTTAAGAAATAAATAAACATTTCACTAAAAGCCAATTTAATACAATCATTTACAGAGATAAAATCACGGTTAAAAAGTAAAATGTTTCTCGCTTTCCAGATTGCATTTTTGGCACAGTTTATTATACACCAGCATACTTTGAACTGGTGTGTAGTGGGGCAATTAAAAAGTCCATATAAAACATACTCATAGCTAAAATCTTTAAGACCACAAACCCATTTTAAAAGTATCCCCAATCTCCCCCAAAGTTCTTGTGCAAAACAGCAGTTCCAGAAAAGGTGCAAAACAGTCTCATCCTCTCGGCAAGAGTCTCTTGGGCACTTTGCCCGCGCCACCAGGCCTCTCCTGTGCTGGAAGTCTCTGGTTGGGAGGCACTGGTGGGCAGCCATCCATGCGATGTCTTTGTGAATGTTGGCCAAGAATTTCCCAAAAACGTTCCTCCACACACGCTTGGATCTACTCCAGGAGAAGTTGCTCACAGGGGACACTCCTTCTTCTCTTCTCAGATGAACCATCAATTTTTTTCTGTCCAGAAGGAGATCGGCATCCAAGTCCTTTAATTTATAAGTCCTTATCACCTTTTCTAAAACAATAAAATGCTTGGGCGGGCATAATAAAATGGGTGCTGATAAACATGGCCTGAACCATTTTTTAAAGATAAAACCGCAAGTATATTTTAAAAACAGACTAAAAGTAGAATTAGTGTTAAAAACTTTAAAACAAAAACAAAAGAAATTTACATATAAATACAAATGCAAGTCAGGGACATCTTTTCCTCCATTTTGTTGTTTCTTGTACATTTCCGTTCGCCTCAGCTTTTCCATTTTTGATCCCCAAATGAACATAAAAATACATCGAGTTAGTTTTTTTAGTATCAACTCAGAAGGAGGATATACCATGGCAACATAAAGCATCATAGGCAATAAAACAGATTTAATAATTAAAATTTTCCCTTCAATCGACAAGCATCTCAAATTCCAGAAGGAGAGCTTTTTCACCATTTTATGCTGTACCTCCTCCCAGCTCACGTGTCCATCATTTTTAGCATCAAATACTATACCCAAAATTTTTACCTCGTCGTGCCTCAATTTTACTGCTGGTAGGTCATTTGTATCCCAGGAACCCAAAATCAAACATTCAGTTTTATTAAAATTCATTTTAAAACCTGAAGCCTGACTAAAAAAATTGGTGCACATTACCACTCTCCGGAGTGAAGCAGGATCTGTACAGATGGCAGTAACATCATCCATGTAGGCAAATACTTTGACTTGGGCCCCTCCTCCACCCGGAATAGGAACCCCTCGGACCACTTTATCTCTCCGGATCATACACAGCAGGGGTTCCATAGCACAAATAAAAAGAATTGGGGATAATGGACACCCCTGCTTCACTCCGGATTCCAACGGGATAAAATCTGTTAAAAAACCATTGACAGAAATTTGAGAAAACACATTATTATATAAAATCATAATACGAGATAAAAACATGTCGGGGATCGCCATTTGTTTTAAAACTTTAAAAAGATACTCATGCGAGACCCTGTCAAACGCCTTTTCAAAGTCCAGCGCCAACAGGGCCAGGCTCTGACTTCTATCCCTAGAGTACCATATTGCATCTCTAATAACATTTAAAATCTCAGCAATATTCCTCCCTGGTACTCCACATACTTGTTCGGGTTGTATCAATTTATTAATCACAGTTTTAAAACGACAAGCAATAATTTTAGCTAAAACTTTATAGTCCATGTTGAGGAGGGTGATAGGCCTCCAATTCCTGAGGTCATCACGAGCGCCCTTTTTCTTATAAATTAAGGACACTATCCCCCTCCTCCATGACTTAGGCAGCTCTGAACACATAAAAACCTCTTTAAAAAGTGCTAAAAGATCCTCCTTTAAAACATCCCAAAAAGTCAAATAAAATTCAACAGGTAGACCATCTGCTCCTGGGGCTTTCCCTTTTGAAAAACTTTTAAAAACACTAAAAAGTTCTTCCATGCTAAGATCTTCTATTAAAAACCCCTGGTCTACAGAACTTAACTTAAAATCCAGGATATTAAGAGCATCTTGTAAAAAAACATTATTTACACTTTTTTTACTAAAAAGGTCTCTATAAAAATTAAAAGCCACCTTCTTCATACCTTCCACAGTTGTTTCTCCATCAAGACAGGTGATCGTCTCCTTTTTCTCCATCACTTTTTTAAAAAAGAAACGTGTACACTTCTCACCTTCTTCTAAATGTTTCACTTTGGAATTAAAAATTATTTCTTTACCTTTTTGATCAAGGCACAATTGTATTTCAGTTTTTAGGCTTGCAATATCATCTTCCACCTCTAGTCCTATCTCTTTAAATTTATGGAGAGTTTGCAGTCTCATATTTAAATTTACATAAATCTGCTTTTTCCGCCGCGCCTTCCTCTTTCCAGCCCTGATAAAAAAAAACCTTATTTTATCTTTGATCACTTCCCACCAGGATAGGATTTTAATATATGGAGGCCTTAACTGTCTCCATTCCTGGTAGGCATTACAGAAGTCTGACCTCACCTGAGGGTCTTCCAGCAAATGGACCCCCAGACGCCACAAACCTCTATTTATCCTCAGCTCTCCTTGATACTCTATCTTTACGCTTAACATTTTATGATCAGAGAATAAATTAGGCATTAAAACAAATTGTACAGGGCTAAAATCCTCAGATAAAAACATAAAATCGATCCTGGAAGCCACTCCCCGACCGGACCATGTAAATCCTGGGTCCGTCGGCGAAAGCGACCTCCAGGCATCGCATAACTTAAAATCAGTCTGCAAGCTATTTAGTAAAAAACACGACTTATCTAACTTACGGATTGGGTCACCCCCTCCTCGGCGCTCATTCACATTCAGGCAATTAAAGTCCCCAGCTACCAAGAGAGGAGATGACCCTACACAGAATACCGGTAGAATTTCAAACAAACGTATACGCTCCTGTTTATCTGGTGGAGCGTACACATTAATGACACGGAAATTAAAATTATTAAAACACAAATGCACTAGGATAGCTCTGCCGGGTACAATCTCAGTAACAGAGGAGATGATGATGTTATTACCTCGGCAGAGCAGACCCACACCAGCAGACTTGTTTTCGTTCGAGCCCGACCATACAGAGGGCCCTAGTTTCCAGTCCTTTTTTATCTCGTTATACCGGATTCCATGCTGCAGACCACACTCCTGTAAAAAACATATATCAAAGTCTAATGTTTCAAAAAAATCAAAAAGAGCAGCCCTGCGGACAGGGCTCTTTAGAGATCTCACATTAAGTGAGAGACACCTCATGGATGGCATTTATGTCATGAGGGAGGAGAGATATCCTCAATGACTTCCATAAACTCCTCAATCACATCTGGCAGTGTGGAAAAAGAGTCAATGTTCTGGGGATCCGAGGAACCCGGTAATGGATACCCAGAAGAGTCCGTGTTCAGCCACATGTCTCCGCTGGGAAAACACACATCCGGAGACTCTGGATTGGCCTCCAGAAGAGTATCCCCTCGCAGCTTCTTTCCAGAAGGCTCAGGCAGCTCACTCGTACAGTCGTCCTCTGTGATAGCTACATGGCCTCTTACTTCCTGGGGGGCCTCCGGATCTGGCACAATGACCTCATCCACACCATCACCTGTAGGAGAAAAAACTGCGGTCTGCTGGCTCGAGTCCCTGGGAATGACTGGGGTCTTCGCCACAGTGCCCCCCACCGCCAACATAGTGGGGGCGCTCTGCTCCAACACACCAGCCTCATTCGAGACCTTCGACACAAGGGTTACCCCCCCAACGGGAGAGTCCCCCTGCTCCAGTCTCTGGGTGGTCCGCCCTCCGCCCTTTTTCCGGGACTTCGACACAGGAGGGCCTCCCTGAGGGCCACCACACTCCTGCTCCGTCCCCACCTTCTCCTCTGCGCCCTTGGCCTTCTCAGCCGCCTCCCCTGCTGTAGGAACAGTGGGACTTGGCTCAGGCCTTACTCCGGTCTCCGGGATACTCAGCTCAGCATGGACCGGGACAATAGCTGGTTCCTGCCTTGGCACGGGTCTCTCAGCCGCCTCTGCATACGTACGGACTTTAGTCCTATGTGGGCATCCTCGGAACATATGTCCAACCTCCCCGCATAGGTTACAAGCCTTCTTTTGAGGGCAATCCTTCATGAAGTGTCCGAATTGACCACAATTGCTGCAGCGGAATGCCCTTCTTTCCACACAATTCCCTTGGGTATGCCCCATCTTGCCACAGTTCCTGCAATACATAGGCATACCTGTGTAGAATAAGTAGCCACGGCTCTTCCCAATGGTGATGGTAGAGGGGGGATGTTCTGTTCCTCCAAAGCCCTCCGGATTTTTCTTCAGCCGCACCAGGAATTTCCGCTTGCCACACCAGAAACCAACGGCGTTTTTAACATTCCCTTGAAAGGTTACTTCATCGCAATAGCGACGCAAACAGGTTAAAATGTCCAGTACTTCCACAAAAGGATTTGGAAAGAAAACAATCATTTGTACCTCCTCTTGGACGAAAAGCAGGGAGAAGACCAGGCCCTCCAGTTCATCAGCAAAGATGTTGTCATTCACCTTTTGGACCAACTGCTGACAACAACCATGGCTCCTAAAGGTAATAGTATAAGTACCTTTCTGCTCATTGTCCTGAAAACAGAAGATGTCCTCTCTGCCGAACTCCAGGATCCCAAGAAGGACGGTGTTGCAAACGTAGCGGATTTCTTTCTCCTTCCGGAATCTCTCCAAGACCTCGATACGGACCGTGTTCCTCATCCGGGGTTCACCCGATGCAAAGGTAAGTGCAGCCGGCATCCTTCCGAGAAAGAACTCCAGCTGTAAACACAAAAAAAGGCTAGCGCCCTTTTAAGGCGATCGCAACTCGTTGCTCCGGACTAATCCTCTCTCCCTATAGCAGCAGGGGGGTGAAGCCCCTCCGAAGAGGAGCGATCCCCCCAGGCCGAGAGAGAGGGTACCGAAAGCACCCGACCTGACTACAATCTCACAGTTAAACTGATCGATCGCAGCCAAAAGGCCGAGAAGCGATGGCCTGAAATGGTTGGCCATTTCAGACGCACCCAGGCCTACAACCGACACCCATTGTGGAGACCGAGCCAAAGATTGCCGCAAGGAAGACATTTTCAGAAACTCTGGATGCATTCTCAATGACAGTTCGGGTGTGCTTGGGTTTTGGTCGGTTGTTTGGCTGTGTGTGTCTGTGTGTGCTCGTTGAAGCTGCGCCCAACGCGTTTTGAATCTGCATAACTCTGCCCACTTTGACACACCCACCATCCCCATTGTGACTGCAGGTGAAGGTTCCGTGCTAAGATTCTATCGACTGCAGGCAGCGCACCTGGTTGGTCAAAAGCATTAGAATACTCCTCACACAGGTGTATCTACAAGACACAAGACTAGCAGATTCGAGATCAGCACAGACACCAGTTTTCCTTTTTTTCAAATACCTATCATACACCGCATTTCAAAGTCGGTGGTCCACAAGAGGTAAACAATGTCTTCCAAAAGAATTCATGATCGGTGGTCACAAATGTGGTATGTATGGCAGAACTACTCATTGGATGCTTCAATTTAAATACCAAGTGCTGACAGCAGGCAGGGGCCTAATTCTGTAGATGGCACAGTATATTTGCTACACTGTAAGAAAGGCCTAATTCAGGCCTACATCTTAACACACCTGTGGCAGCAACCAGGAAAGACTGAAAATTGATTGCCTGATTGATTGATTGATTGCCTATTGAATGCAATGCAATGCTTGACATACATACATACATACATACATACATACATACATACATACATACAGAGGTGAAAGCAAGGCACACAAAATGTTGCAATTAGGCAAGTGAAATCGAGCAGCATGCTACATTTGGCAGCCAGCGGCATGTGAAATGTGCTTCCTTAACAACCCTGAAATAAATTCCCATCTAGGGTTCCAAGACAACTTGCTGTGCTGACTAATTTCCATTCAATCTGTTTTTAGAAACCGGATCAGAGAAGGAGTGCACTGTTCCCGGAGAGACTGCAATAGCGGGTCAATGCATGGAGTGGACAGAGCAAGCTCCATTTCCAGCTCCCTGTTCCAAAAAGCCATTTAATATATGGTCCCCACATGGGGGACGTATCAGATATTAAACTGATAAGAACAGATACTACACTTGATCTTAGCCATAGGAGGCCGAGAAGCGATGGCCTGAAATGGTTGGCCATTTCAGACGCACCCAGGCCTACAACCGACACCCATTGTGGAGACCGAGCCAAAGATTGCCGCAAGGAAGACATTTTCAGAAACTCTGGATGCATTCTCAATGACAGTTCGGGTGTGCTTGGGTTTTGGTCGGTTGTTTGGCTGTGTGTGTCTGTGTGTGCTCGTTGAAGCTGCGCCCAACGCGTTTTGAATCTGCATAACTCTGCCCACTTTGACACACCCACCATCCCCATTGTGACTGCAGGTGAAGGTTCCGTGCTAAGATTCTATCGACTGCAGGCAGCGCACCTGGTTGGTCAAAAGCATTAGAATACTCCTCACACAGGTGTATCTACAAGACACAAGACTAGCAGATTCGAGATCAGCACAGACACCAGTTTTCCTTTTTTTCAAATACCTATCATACACCGCATTTCAAAGTCGGTGGTCCACAAGAGGTAAACAATGTCTTCCAAAAGAATTCATGATCGGTGGTCACAAATGTGGTATGTATGGCAGAACTACTCATTGGATGCTTCAATTTAAATACCAAGTGCTGACAGCAGGCAGGGGCCTAATTCTGTAGATGGCACAGTATATTTGCTACACTGTAAGAAAGGCCTAATTCAGGCCTACATCTTAACACACCTGTGGCAGCAACCAGGAAAGACTGAAAATTGATTGCCTGATTGATTGATTGATTGCCTATTGAATGCAATGCAATGCTTGACATACATACATACATACATACATACATACATACATACATACAGAGGTGAAAGCAAGGCACACAAAATGTTGCAATTAGGCAAGTGAAATCGAGCAGCATGCTACATTTGGCAGCCAGCGGCATGTGAAATGTGCTTCCTTAACAACCCTGAAATAAATTCCCATCTAGGGTTCCAAGACAACTTGCTGTGCTGACTAATTTCCATTCAATCTGTTTTTAGAAACCGGATCAGAGAAGGAGTGCACTGTTCCCGGAGAGACTGCAATAGCGGGTCAATGCATGGAGTGGACAGAGCAAGCTCCATTTCCAGCTCCCTGTTCCAAAAAGCCATTTAATATATGGTCCCCACATGGGGGACGTATCAGATATTAAACTGATAAGAACAGATAAGGTTTCAACAAAATTTTATTTAGTCATAAGACATAGAACAACAAGAAAAAATGAAACCTTTTGTGCAAAAGAAACATAAACAATTACAATAATAAAATACAACAACATGAAACAACTTAATATAAAACAGTATTCCACATATAAAAACACCATCTACGATTCGCTTCCTTCTTCCCCACATCTTTAACATCCTTTAAGAAATAAATAAACATTTCACTAAAAGCCAATTTAATACAATCATTTACAGAGATAAAATCACGGTTAAAAAGTAAAATGTTTCTCGCTTTCCAGATTGCATTTTTGGCACAGTTTATTATACACCAGCATACTTTGAACTGGTGTGTAGTGGGGCAATTAAAAAGTCCATATAAAACATACTCATAGCTAAAATCTTTAAGACCACAAACCCATTTTAAAAGTATCCCCAATCTCCCCCAAAGTTCTTGTGCAAAACAGCAGTTCCAGAAAAGGTGCAAAACAGTCTCATCCTCTCGGCAAGAGTCTCTTGGGCACTTTGCCCGCGCCACCAGGCCTCTCCTGTGCTGGAAGTCTCTGGTTGGGAGGCACTGGTGGGCAGCCATCCATGCGATGTCTTTGTGAATGTTGGCCAAGAATTTCCCAAAAACGTTCCTCCACACACGCTTGGATCTACTCCAGGAGAAGTTGCTCACAGGGGACACTCCTTCTTCTCTTCTCAGATGAACCATCAATTTTTTTCTGTCCAGAAGGAGATCGGCATCCAAGTCCTTTAATTTATAAGTCCTTATCACCTTTTCTAAAACAATAAAATGCTTGGGCGGGCATAATAAAATGGGTGCTGATAAACATGGCCTGAACCATTTTTTAAAGATAAAACCGCAAGTATATTTTAAAAACAGACTAAAAGTAGAATTAGTGTTAAAAACTTTAAAACAAAAACAAAAGAAATTTACATATAAATACAAATGCAAGTCAGGGACATCTTTTCCTCCATTTTGTTGTTTCTTGTACATTTCCGTTCGCCTCAGCTTTTCCATTTTTGATCCCCAAATGAACATAAAAATACATCGAGTTAGTTTTTTTAGTATCAACTCAGAAGGAGGATATACCATGGCAACATAAAGCATCATAGGCAATAAAACAGATTTAATAATTAAAATTTTCCCTTCAATCGACAAGCATCTCAAATTCCAGAAGGAGAGCTTTTTCACCATTTTATGCTGTACCTCCTCCCAGCTCACGTGTCCATCATTTTTAGCATCAAATACTATACCCAAAATTTTTACCTCGTCGTGCCTCAATTTTACTGCTGGTAGGTCATTTGTATCCCAGGAACCCAAAATCAAACATTCAGTTTTATTAAAATTCATTTTAAAACCTGAAGCCTGACTAAAAAAATTGGTGCACATTACCACTCTCCGGAGTGAAGCAGGATCTGTACAGATGGCAGTAACATCATCCATGTAGGCAAATACTTTGACTTGGGCCCCTCCTCCACCCGGAATAGGAACCCCTCGGACCACTTTATCTCTCCGGATCATACACAGCAGGGGTTCCATAGCACAAATAAAAAGAATTGGGGATAATGGACACCCCTGCTTCACTCCGGATTCCAACGGGATAAAATCTGTTAAAAAACCATTGACAGAAATTTGAGAAAACACATTATTATATAAAATCATAATACGAGATAAAAACATGTCGGGGATCGCCATTTGTTTTAAAACTTTAAAAAGATACTCATGCGAGACCCTGTCAAACGCCTTTTCAAAGTCCAGCGCCAACAGGGCCAGGCTCTGACTTCTATCCCTAGAGTACCATATTGCATCTCTAATAACATTTAAAATCTCAGCAATATTCCTCCCTGGTACTCCACATACTTGTTCGGGTTGTATCAATTTATTAATCACAGTTTTAAAACGACAAGCAATAATTTTAGCTAAAACTTTATAGTCCATGTTGAGGAGGGTGATAGGCCTCCAATTCCTGAGGTCATCACGAGCGCCCTTTTTCTTATAAATTAAGGACACTATCCCCCTCCTCCATGACTTAGGCAGCTCTGAACACATAAAAACCTCTTTAAAAAGTGCTAAAAGATCCTCCTTTAAAACATCCCAAAAAGTCAAATAAAATTCAACAGGTAGACCATCTGCTCCTGGGGCTTTCCCTTTTGAAAAACTTTTAAAAACACTAAAAAGTTCTTCCATGCTAAGATCTTCTATTAAAAACCCCTGGTCTACAGAACTTAACTTAAAATCCAGGATATTAAGAGCATCTTGTAAAAAAACATTATTTACACTTTTTTTACTAAAAAGGTCTCTATAAAAATTAAAAGCCACCTTCTTCATACCTTCCACAGTTGTTTCTCCATCAAGACAGGTGATCGTCTCCTTTTTCTCCATCACTTTTTTAAAAAAGAAACGTGTACACTTCTCACCTTCTTCTAAATGTTTCACTTTGGAATTAAAAATTATTTCTTTACCTTTTTGATCAAGGCACAATTGTATTTCAGTTTTTAGGCTTGCAATATCATCTTCCACCTCTAGTCCTATCTCTTTAAATTTATGGAGAGTTTGCAGTCTCATATTTAAATTTACATAAATCTGCTTTTTCCGCCGCGCCTTCCTCTTTCCAGCCCTGATAAAAAAAAACCTTATTTTATCTTTGATCACTTCCCACCAGGATAGGATTTTAATATATGGAGGCCTTAACTGTCTCCATTCCTGGTAGGCATTACAGAAGTCTGACCTCACCTGAGGGTCTTCCAGCAAATGGACCCCCAGACGCCACAAACCTCTATTTATCCTCAGCTCTCCTTGATACTCTATCTTTACGCTTAACATTTTATGATCAGAGAATAAATTAGGCATTAAAACAAATTGTACAGGGCTAAAATCCTCAGATAAAAACATAAAATCGATCCTGGAAGCCACTCCCCGACCGGACCATGTAAATCCTGGGTCCGTCGGCGAAAGCGACCTCCAGGCATCGCATAACTTAAAATCAGTCTGCAAGCTATTTAGTAAAAAACACGACTTATCTAACTTACGGATTGGGTCACCCCCTCCTCGGCGCTCATTCACATTCAGGCAATTAAAGTCCCCAGCTACCAAGAGAGGAGATGACCCTACACAGAATACCGGTAGAATTTCAAACAAACGTATACGCTCCTGTTTATCTGGTGGAGCGTACACATTAATGACACGGAAATTAAAATTATTAAAACACAAATGCACTAGGATAGCTCTGCCGGGTACAATCTCAGTAACAGAGGAGATGATGATGTTATTACCTCGGCAGAGCAGACCCACACCAGCAGACTTGTTTTCGTTCGAGCCCGACCATACAGAGGGCCCTAGTTTCCAGTCCTTTTTTATCTCGTTATACCGGATTCCATGCTGCAGACCACACTCCTGTAAAAAACATATATCAAAGTCTAATGTTTCAAAAAAATCAAAAAGAGCAGCCCTGCGGACAGGGCTCTTTAGAGATCTCACATTAAGTGAGAGACACCTCATGGATGGCATTTATGTCATGAGGGAGGAGAGATATCCTCAATGACTTCCATAAACTCCTCAATCACATCTGGCAGTGTGGAAAAAGAGTCAATGTTCTGGGGATCCGAGGAACCCGGTAATGGATACCCAGAAGAGTCCGTGTTCAGCCACATGTCTCCGCTGGGAAAACACACATCCGGAGACTCTGGATTGGCCTCCAGAAGAGTATCCCCTCGCAGCTTCTTTCCAGAAGGCTCAGGCAGCTCACTCGTACAGTCGTCCTCTGTGATAGCTACATGGCCTCTTACTTCCTGGGGGGCCTCCGGATCTGGCACAATGACCTCATCCACACCATCACCTGTAGGAGAAAAAACTGCGGTCTGCTGGCTCGAGTCCCTGGGAATGACTGGGGTCTTCGCCACAGTGCCCCCCACCGCCAACATAGTGGGGGCGCTCTGCTCCAACACACCAGCCTCATTCGAGACCTTCGACACAAGGGTTACCCCCCCAACGGGAGAGTCCCCCTGCTCCAGTCTCTGGGTGGTCCGCCCTCCGCCCTTTTTCCGGGACTTCGACACAGGAGGGCCTCCCTGAGGGCCACCACACTCCTGCTCCGTCCCCACCTTCTCCTCTGCGCCCTTGGCCTTCTCAGCCGCCTCCCCTGCTGTAGGAACAGTGGGACTTGGCTCAGGCCTTACTCCGGTCTCCGGGATACTCAGCTCAGCATGGACCGGGACAATAGCTGGTTCCTGCCTTGGCACGGGTCTCTCAGCCGCCTCTGCATACGTACGGACTTTAGTCCTATGTGGGCATCCTCGGAACATATGTCCAACCTCCCCGCATAGGTTACAAGCCTTCTTTTGAGGGCAATCCTTCATGAAGTGTCCGAATTGACCACAATTGCTGCAGCGGAATGCCCTTCTTTCCACACAATTCCCTTGGGTATGCCCCATCTTGCCACAGTTCCTGCAATACATAGGCATACCTGTGTAGAATAAGTAGCCACGGCTCTTCCCAATGGTGATGGTAGAGGGGGGATGTTCTGTTCCTCCAAAGCCCTCCGGATTTTTCTTCAGCCGCACCAGGAATTTCCGCTTGCCACACCAGAAACCAACGGCGTTTTTAACATTCCCTTGAAAGGTTACTTCATCGCAATAGCGACGCAAACAGGTTAAAATGTCCAGTACTTCCACAAAAGGATTTGGAAAGAAAACAATCATTTGTACCTCCTCTTGGACGAAAAGCAGGGAGAAGACCAGGCCCTCCAGTTCATCAGCAAAGATGTTGTCATTCACCTTTTGGACCAACTGCTGACAACAACCATGGCTCCTAAAGGTAATAGTATAAGTACCTTTCTGCTCATTGTCCTGAAAACAGAAGATGTCCTCTCTGCCGAACTCCAGGATCCCAAGAAGGACGGTGTTGCAAACGTAGCGGATTTCTTTCTCCTTCCGGAATCTCTCCAAGACCTCGATACGGACCGTGTTCCTCATCCGGGGTTCACCCGATGCAAAGGTAAGTGCAGCCGGCATCCTTCCGAGAAAGAACTCCAGCTGTAAACACAAAAAAAGGCTAGCGCCCTTTTAAGGCGATCGCAACTCGTTGCTCCGGACTAATCCTCTCTCCCTATAGCAGCAGGGGGGTGAAGCCCCTCCGAAGAGGAGCGATCCCCCCAGGCCGAGAGAGAGGGTACCGAAAGCACCCGACCTGACTACAATCTCACAGTTAAACTGATCGATCGCAGCCAAAAGGCCGAGAAGCGATGGCCTGAAATGGTTGGCCATTTCAGACGCACCCAGGCCTACAACCGACACCCATTGTGGAGACCGAGCCAAAGATTGCCGCAAGGAAGACATTTTCAGAAACTCTGGATGCATTCTCAATGACAGTTCGGGTGTGCTTGGGTTTTGGTCGGTTGTTTGGCTGTGTGTGTCTGTGTGTGCTCGTTGAAGCTGCGCCCAACGCGTTTTGAATCTGCATAACTCTGCCCACTTTGACACACCCACCATCCCCATTGTGACTGCAGGTGAAGGTTCCGTGCTAAGATTCTATCGACTGCAGGCAGCGCACCTGGTTGGTCAAAAGCATTAGAATACTCCTCACACAGGTGTATCTACAAGACACAAGACTAGCAGATTCGAGATCAGCACAGACACCAGTTTTCCTTTTTTTCAAATACCTATCATACACCGCATTTCAAAGTCGGTGGTCCACAAGAGGTAAACAATGTCTTCCAAAAGAATTCATGATCGGTGGTCACAAATGTGGTATGTATGGCAGAACTACTCATTGGATGCTTCAATTTAAATACCAAGTGCTGACAGCAGGCAGGGGCCTAATTCTGTAGATGGCACAGTATATTTGCTACACTGTAAGAAAGGCCTAATTCAGGCCTACATCTTAACACACCTGTGGCAGCAACCAGGAAAGACTGAAAATTGATTGCCTGATTGATTGATTGATTGCCTATTGAATGCAATGCAATGCTTGACATACATACATACATACATACATACATACATACATACATACATACAGAGGTGAAAGCAAGGCACACAAAATGTTGCAATTAGGCAAGTGAAATCGAGCAGCATGCTACATTTGGCAGCCAGCGGCATGTGAAATGTGCTTCCTTAACAACCCTGAAATAAATTCCCATCTAGGGTTCCAAGACAACTTGCTGTGCTGACTAATTTCCATTCAATCTGTTTTTAGAAACCGGATCAGAGAAGGAGTGCACTGTTCCCGGAGAGACTGCAATAGCGGGTCAATGCATGGAGTGGACAGAGCAAGCTCCATTTCCAGCTCCCTGTTCCAAAAAGCCATTTAATATATGGTCCCCACATGGGGGACGTATCAGATATTAAACTGATAAGAACAGATACTACACTTGATCTTAGCCATAGGAGGCCGAGAAGCGATGGCCTGAAATGGTTGGCCATTTCAGACGCACCCAGGCCTACAACCGACACCCATTGTGGAGACCGAGCCAAAGATTGCCGCAAGGAAGACATTTTCAGAAACTCTGGATGCATTCTCAATGACAGTTCGGGTGTGCTTGGGTTTTGGTCGGTTGTTTGGCTGTGTGTGTCTGTGTGTGCTCGTTGAAGCTGCGCCCAACGCGTTTTGAATCTGCATAACTCTGCCCACTTTGACACACCCACCATCCCCATTGTGACTGCAGGTGAAGGTTCCGTGCTAAGATTCTATCGACTGCAGGCAGCGCACCTGGTTGGTCAAAAGCATTAGAATACTCCTCACACAGGTGTATCTACAAGACACAAGACTAGCAGATTCGAGATCAGCACAGACACCAGTTTTCCTTTTTTTCAAATACCTATCATACACCGCATTTCAAAGTCGGTGGTCCACAAGAGGTAAACAATGTCTTCCAAAAGAATTCATGATCGGTGGTCACAAATGTGGTATGTATGGCAGAACTACTCATTGGATGCTTCAATTTAAATACCAAGTGCTGACAGCAGGCAGGGGCCTAATTCTGTAGATGGCACAGTATATTTGCTACACTGTAAGAAAGGCCTAATTCAGGCCTACATCTTAACACACCTGTGGCAGCAACCAGGAAAGACTGAAAATTGATTGCCTGATTGATTGATTGATTGCCTATTGAATGCAATGCAATGCTTGACATACATACATACATACATACATACATACAGAGGTGAAAGCAAGGCACACAAAATGTTGCAATTAGGCAAGTGAAATCGAGCAGCATGCTACATTTGGCAGCCAGCGGCATGTGAAATGTGCTTCCTTAACAACCCTGAAATAAATTCCCATCTAGGGTTCCAAGACAACTTGCTGTGCTGACTAATTTCCATTCAATCTGTTTTTAGAAACCGGATCAGAGAAGGAGTGCACTGTTCCCGGAGAGACTGCAATAGCGGGTCAATGCATGGAGTGGACAGAGCAAGCTCCATTTCCAGCTCCCTGTTCCAAAAAGCCATTTAATATATGGTCCCCACATGGGGGACGTATCAGATATTAAACTGATAAGAACAGATAAGGTTTCAACAAAATTTTATTTAGTCATAAGACATAGAACAACAAGAAAAATGAAACCTTTTGTGCAAAAAGAAACATAAACAATTACAATAATAAAATACAACAACATGAAACAACTTAATATAAAACAGTATTCCACATATAAAAACACCATCTACGATTCGCTTCCTTCTTCCCCACATCTTTAACATCCTTTAAGAAATAAATAAACATTTCACTAAAAGCCAATTTAATACAATCATTTACAGAGATAAAATCACGGTTAAAAAGTAAAATGTTTCTCGCTTTCCAGATTGCATTTTTGGCACAGTTTATTATACACCAGCATACTTTGAACTGGTGTGTAGTGGGGCAATTAAAAAGTCCATATAAAACATACTCATAGCTAAAATCTTTAAGACCACAAACCCATTTTAAAAGTATCCCCAATCTCCCCCAAAGTTCTTGTGCAAAACAGCAGTTCCAGAAAAGGTGCAAAACAGTCTCATCTTCTCGGCAAGAGTCTCTTGGGCACTTTGCCCGCGCCACCAGGCCTCTCCTGTGCTGGAAGTCTCTGGTTGGGAGGCACTGGTGGGCAGCCATCCATGCGATGTCTTTGTGAATGTTGGCCAAGAATTTCCCAAAAACGTTCCTCCACACACGCTTGGATCTACTCCAGGAGAAGTTGCTCACAGGGGACACTCCTTCTTCTCTTCTCAGATGAACCATCAATTTTTTTCTGTCCAGAAGGAGATCGGCATCCAAGTCCTTTAATTTATGAGTCCTTATCACCTTTTCTAAAACAATAAAATGCTTGGGCGGGCATAATAAAATGGGTGCTGATAAACATGGCCTGAACCATTTTTTAAAGATAAAACCGCAAGTATATTTTAAAAACAGACTAAAAGTAGAATTAGTGTTAAAAACTTTAAAACAAAAACAAAAGAAATTTACATATAAATACAAATGCAAGTCAGGGACATCTTTTCCTCCATTTTGTTGTTTCTTGTACATTTCCGTTCGCCTCAGCTTTTCCATTTTTGATCCCCAAATGAACATAAAAATACATCGAGTTAGTTTTTTTAGTATCAACTCAGAAGGAGGATATACCATGGCAACATAAAGCATCATAGGCAATAAAACAGATTTAATAATTAAAATTTTCCCTTCAATCGACAAGCATCTCAAATTCCAGAAGGAGAGCTTTTTCACCATTTTATGCTGTACCTCCTCCCAGCTCACGTGTCCATCATTTTTAGCATCAAATACTATACCCAAAATTTTTACCTCGTCGTGCCTCAATTTTACTGCTGGTAGGTCATTTGTATCCCAGGAACCCAAAATCAAACATTCAGTTTTATTAAAATTCATTTTAAAACCTGAAGCCTGACTAAAAAAATTGGTGCACATTACCACTCTCCGGAGTGAAGCAGGATCTGTACAGATGGCAGTAACATCATCCATGTAGGCAAATACTTTGACTTGGGCCCCTCCTCCACCCGGAATAGGAACCCCTCGGACCACTTTATCTCTCCGGATCATACACAGCAGGGGTTCCATAGCACAAATAAAAAGAATTGGGGATAATGGACACCCCTGCTTCACTCCGGATTCCAACGGGATAAAATCTGTTAAAAAACCATTGACAGAAATTTGAGAAAACACATTATTATATAAAATCATAATACGAGATAAAAACATGTCGGGGATCGCCATTTGTTTTAAAACTTTAAAAAGATACTCATGCGAGACCCTGTCAAACGCCTTTTCAAAGTCCAGCGCCAACAGGGCCAGGCTCTGACTTCTATCCCTAGAGTACCATATTGCATCTCTAATAACATTTAAAATCTCAGCAATATTCCTCCCTGGTACTCCACATACTTGTTCGGGTTGTATCAATTTATTAATCACAGTTTTAAAACGACAAGCAATAATTTTAGCTAAAACTTTATAGTCCATGTTGAGGAGGGTGATAGGCCTCCAATTCCTGAGGTCATCACGAGCGCCCTTTTTCTTATAAATTAAGGACACTATCCCCCTCCTCCATGACTTAGGCAGCTCTGAACACATAAAAACCTCTTTAAAAAGTGCTAAAAGATCCTCCTTTAAAACATCCCAAAAAGTCAAATAAAATTCAACAGGTAGACCATCTGCTCCTGGGGCTTTCCCTTTTGAAAAACTTTTAAAAACACTAAAAAGTTCTTCCATGCTAAGATCTTCTATTAAAAACCCCTGGTCTACAGAACTTAACTTAAAATCCAGGATATTAAGAGCATCTTGTAAAAAAACATTATTTACACTTTTTTTACTAAAAAGGTCTCTATAAAAATTAAAAGCCACCTTCTTCATACCTTCCACAGTTGTTTCTCCATCAAGACAGGTGATCGTCTCCTTTTTCTCCATCACTTTTTTAAAAAAGAAACGTGTACACTTCTCACCTTCTTCTAAATGTTTCACTTTGGAATTAAAAATTATTTCTTTACCTTTTTGATCAAGGCACAATTGTATTTCAGTTTTTAGGCTTGCAATATCATCTTCCACCTCTAGTCCTATCTCTTTAAATTTATGGAGAGTTTGCAGTCTCATATTTAAATTTACATAAATCTGCTTTTTCCGCCGCGCCTTCCTCTTTCCAGCCCTGATAAAAAAAAACCTTATTTTATCTTTGATCACTTCCCACCAGGATAGGATTTTAATATATGGAGGCCTTAACTGTCTCCATTCCTGGTAGGCATTACAGAAGTCTGACCTCACCTGAGGGTCTTCCAGCAAATGGACCCCCAGACGCCACAAACCTCTATTTATCCTCAGCTCTCCTTGATATTCTATCTTTACGCTTAACATTTTATGATCAGAGAATAAATTAGGCATTAAAACAAATTGTACAGGGCTAAAATCCTCAGATAAAAACATAAAATCGATCCTGGAAGCCACTCCCCGACCGGACCATGTAAATCCTGGGTCCGTCGGCGAAAGCGACCTCCAGGCATCGCATAACTTAAAATCAGTCTGCAAGCTATTTAGTAAAAAACACGACTTATCTAACTTACGGATTGGGTCACCCCCTCCTCGGCGCTCATTCACATTCAGGCAATTAAAGTCCCCAGCTACCAAGAGAGGAGATGACCCTACACAGAATACCGGTAGAATTTCAAACAAACGTATACGCTCCTGTTTATCTGGTGGAGCGTACACATTAATGACACGGAAATTAAAATTATTAAAACACAAATGCACTAGGATAGCTCTGCCGGGTACAATCTCAGTAACAGAGGAGATGATGATGTTATTACCTCGGCAGAGCAGACCCACACCAGCAGACTTGTTTTCGTTCGAGCCCGACCATACAGAGGGCCCTAGTTTCCAGTCCTTTTTTATCTCGTTATACCGGATTCCATGCTGCAGACCACACTCCTGTAAAAAACATATATCAAAGTCTAATGTTTCAAAAAAATCAAAAAGAGCAGCCCTGCGGACAGGGCTCTTTAGAGATCTCACATTAAGTGAGAGACACCTCATGGATGGCATTTATGTCATGAGGGAGGAGAGATATCCTCAATGACTTCCATAAACTCCTCAATCACATCTGGCAGTGTGGAAAAAGAGTCAATGTTCTGGGGATCCGAGGAACCCGGTAATGGATACCCAGAAGAGTCCGTGTTCAGCCACATGTCTCCGCTGGGAAAACACACATCCGGAGACTCTGGATTGGCCTCCAGAAGAGTATCCCCTCGCAGCTTCTTTCCAGAAGGCTCAGGCAGCTCACTCGTACAGTCGTCCTCTGTGATAGCTACATGGCCTCTTACTTCCTGGGGGGCCTCCGGATCTGGCACAATGACCTCATCCACACCATCACCTGTAGGAGAAAAAACTGCGGTCTGCTGGCTCGAGTCCCTGGGAATGACTGGGGTCTTCGCCACAGTGCCCCCCACCGCCAACATAGTGGGGGCGCTCTGCTCCAACACACCAGCCTCATTCGAGACCTTCGACACAAGGGTTACCCCCCCAACGGGAGAGTCCCCCTGCTCCAGTCTCTGGGTGGTCCGCCCTCCGCCCTTTTTCCGGGACTTCGACACAGGAGGGCCTCCCTGAGGGCCACCACACTCCTGCTCCGTCCCCACCTTCTCCTCTGCGCCCTTGGCCTTCTCAGCCGCCTCCCCTGCTGTAGGAACAGTGGGACTTGGCTCAGGCCTTACTCCGGTCTCCGGGATACTCAGCTCAGCATGGACCGGGACAATAGCTGGTTCCTGCCTTGGCACGGGTCTCTCAGCCGCCTCTGCATACGTACGGACTTTAGTCCTATGTGGGCATCCTCGGAACATATGTCCAACCTCCCCGCATAGGTTACAAGCCTTCTTTTGAGGGCAATCCTTCATGAAGTGTCCGAATTGACCACAATTGCTGCAGCGGAATGCCCTTCTTTCCACACAATTCCCTTGGGTATGCCCCATCTTGCCACAGTTCCTGCAATACATAGGCATACCTGTGTAGAATAAGTAGCCACGGCTCTTCCCAATGGTGATGGTAGAGGGGGGATGTTCTGTTCCTCCAAAGCCCTCCGGATTTTTCTTCAGCCGCACCAGGAATTTCCGCTTGCCACACCAGAAACCAACGGCGTTTTTAACATTCCCTTGAAAGGTTACTTCATCGCAATAGCGACGCAAACAGGTTAAAATGTCCAGTACTTCCACAAAAGGATTTGGAAAGAAAACAATCATTTGTACCTCCTCTTGGACGAAAAGCAGGGAGAAGACCAGGCCCTCCAGTTCATCAGCAAAGATGTTGTCATTCACCTTTTGGACCAACTGCTGACAACAACCATGGCTCCTAAAGGTAATAGTATAAGTACCTTTCTGCTCATTGTCCTGAAAACAGAAGATGTCCTCTCTGCCGAACTCCAGGATCCCAAGAAGGACGGTGTTGCAAACGTAGCGGATTTCTTTCTCCTTCCGGAATCTCTCCAAGACCTCGATACGGACCGTGTTCCTCATCCGGGGTTCACCCGATGCAAAGGTAAGTGCAGCCGGCATCCTTCCGAGAAAGAACTCCAGCTGTAAACACAAAAAAAGGCTAGCGCCCTTTTAAGGCGATCGCAACTCGTTGCTCCGGACTAATCCTCTCTCCCTATAGCAGCAGGGGGGTGAAGCCCCTCCGAAGAGGAGCGATCCCCCCAGGCCGAGAGAGAGGGTACCGAAAGCACCCGACCTGACTACAATCTCACAGTTAAACTGATCGATCGCAGCCAAAAGGCCGAGAAGCGATGGCCTGAAATGGTTGGCCATTTCAGACGCACCCAGGCCTACAACCGACACCCATTGTGGAGACCGAGCCAAAGATTGCCGCAAGGAAGACATTTTCAGAAACTCTGGATGCATTCTCAATGACAGTTCGGGTGTGCTTGGGTTTTGGTCGGTTGTTTGGCTGTGTGTGTCTGTGTGTGCTCGTTGAAGCTGCGCCCAACGCGTTTTGAATCTGCATAACTCTGCCCACTTTGACACACCCACCATCCCCATTGTGACTGCAGGTGAAGGTTCCGTGCTAAGATTCTATCGACTGCAGGCAGCGCACCTGGTTGGTCAAAAGCATTAGAATACTCCTCACACAGGTGTATCTACAAGACACAAGACTAGCAGATTCGAGATCAGCACAGACACCAGTTTTCCTTTTTTTCAAATACCTATCATACACCGCATTTCAAAGTCGGTGGTCCACAAGAGGTAAACAATGTCTTCCAAAAGAATTCATGATCGGTGGTCACAAATGTGGTATGTATGGCAGAACTACTCATTGGATGCTTCAATTTAAATACCAAGTGCTGACAGCAGGCAGGGGCCTAATTCTGTAGATGGCACAGTATATTTGCTACACTGTAAGAAAGGCCTAATTCAGGCCTACATCTTAACACACCTGTGGCAGCAACCAGGAAAGACTGAAAATTGATTGCCTGATTGATTGATTGATTGCCTATTGAATGCAATGCAATGCTTGACATACATACATACATACATACATACATACATACATACATACATACATACAGAGGTGAAAGCAAGGCACACAAAATGTTGCAATTAGGCAAGTGAAATCGAGCAGCATGCTACATTTGGCAGCCAGCGGCATGTGAAATGTGCTTCCTTAACAACCCTGAAATAAATTCCCATCTAGGGTTCCAAGACAACTTGCTGTGCTGACTAATTTCCATTCAATCTGTTTTTAGAAACCGGATCAGAGAAGGAGTGCACTGTTCCCGGAGAGACTGCAATAGCGGGTCAATGCATGGAGTGGACAGAGCAAGCTCCATTTCCAGCTCCCTGTTCCAAAAAGCCATTTAATATATGGTCCCCACATGGGGGACGTATCAGATATTAAACTGATAAGAACAGATAAGGTTTCAACAAAATTTTATTTAGTCATAAGACATAGAACAACAAGAAAAAATGAAACCTTTTGTGCAAAAGAAACATAAACAATTACAATAATAAAATACAACAACATGAAACAACTTAATATAAAACAGTATTCCACATATAAAAACACCATCTACGATTCGCTTCCTTCTTCCCCACATCTTTAACATCCTTTAAGAAATAAATAAACATTTCACTAAAAGCCAATTTAATACAATCATTTACAGAGATAAAATCACGGTTAAAAAGTAAAATGTTTCTCGCTTTCCAGATTGCATTTTTGGCACAGTTTATTATACACCAGCATACTTTGAACTGGTGTGTAGTGGGGCAATTAAAAAGTCCATATAAAACATACTCATAGCTAAAATCTTTAAGACCACAAACCCATTTTAAAAGTATCCCCAATCTCCCCCAAAGTTCTTGTGCAAAACAGCAGTTCCAGAAAAGGTGCAAAACAGTCTCATCCTCTCGGCAAGAGTCTCTTGGGCACTTTGCCCGCGCCACCAGGCCTCTCCTGTGCTGGAAGTCTCTGGTTGGGAGGCACTGGTGGGCAGCCATCCATGCGATGTCTTTGTGAATGTTGGCCAAGAATTTCCCAAAAACGTTCCTCCACACACGCTTGGATCTACTCCAGGAGAAGTTGCTCACAGGGGACACTCCTTCTTCTCTTCTCAGATGAACCATCAATTTTTTTCTGTCCAGAAGGAGATCGGCATCCAAGTCCTTTAATTTATAAGTCCTTATCACCTTTTCTAAAACAATAAAATGCTTGGGCGGGCATAATAAAATGGGTGCTGATAAACATGGCCTGAACCATTTTTTAAAGATAAAACCGCAAGTATATTTTAAAAACAGACTAAAAGTAGAATTAGTGTTAAAAACTTTAAAACAAAAACAAAAGAAATTTACATATAAATACAAATGCAAGTCAGGGACATCTTTTCCTCCATTTTGTTGTTTCTTGTACATTTCCGTTCGCCTCAGCTTTTCCATTTTTGATCCCCAAATGAACATAAAAATACATCGAGTTAGTTTTTTTTAGTATCAACTCAGAAGGAGGATATACCATGGCAACATAAAGCATCATAGGCAATAAAACAGATTTAATAATTAAAATTTTCCCTTCAATCGACAAGCATCTCAAATTCCAGAAGGAGAGCTTTTTCACCATTTTATGCTGTACCTCCTCCCAGCTCACGTGTCCATCATTTTTAGCATCAAATACTATACCCAAAATTTTTACCTCGTCGTGCCTCAATTTTACTGCTGGTAGGTCATTTGTATCCCAGGAACCCAAAATCAAACATTCAGTTTTATTAAAATTCATTTTAAAACCTGAAGCCTGACTAAAAAAATTGGTGCACATTACCACTCTCCGGAGTGAAGCAGGATCTGTACAGATGGCAGTAACATCATCCATGTAGGCAAATACTTTGACTTGGGCCCCTCCTCCACCCGGAATAGGAACCCCTCGGACCACTTTATCTCTCCGGATCATACACAGCAGGGGTTCCATAGCACAAATAAAAAGAATTGGGGATAATGGACACCCCTGCTTCACTCCGGATTCCAACGGGATAAAATCTGTTAAAAAACCATTGACAGAAATTTGAGAAAACACATTATTATATAAAATCATAATACGAGATAAAAACATGTCGGGGATCGCCATTTGTTTTAAAACTTTAAAAAGATACTCATGCGAGACCCTGTCAAACGCCTTTTCAAAGTCCAGCGCCAACAGGGCCAGGCTCTGACTTCTATCCCTAGAGTACCATATTGCATCTCTAATAACATTTAAAATCTCAGCAATATTCCTCCCTGGTACTCCACATACTTGTTCGGGTTGTATCAATTTATTAATCACAGTTTTAAAACGACAAGCAATAATTTTAGCTAAAACTTTATAGTCCATGTTGAGGAGGGTGATAGGCCTCCAATTCCTGAGGTCATCACGAGCGCCCTTTTTCTTATAAATTAAGGACACTATCCCCCTCCTCCATGACTTAGGCAGCTCTGAACACATAAAAACCTCTTTAAAAAGTGCTAAAAGATCCTCCTTTAAAACATCCCAAAAAGTCAAATAAAATTCAACAGGTAGACCATCTGCTCCTGGGGCTTTCCCTTTTGAAAAACTTTTAAAAACACTAAAAAGTTCTTCCATGCTAAGATCTTCTATTAAAAACCCCTGGTCTACAGAACTTAACTTAAAATCCAGGATATTAAGAGCATCTTGTAAAAAAACATTATTTACACTTTTTTTACTAAAAAGGTCTCTATAAAAATTAAAAGCCACCTTCTTCATACCTTCCACAGTTGTTTCTCCATCAAGACAGGTGATCGTCTCCTTTTTCTCCATCACTTTTTTAAAAAAGAAACGTGTACACTTCTCACCTTCTTCTAAATGTTTCACTTTGGAATTAAAAATTATTTCTTTACCTTTTTGATCAAGGCACAATTGTATTTCAGTTTTTAGGCTTGCAATATCATCTTCCACCTCTAGTCCTATCTCTTTAAATTTATGGAGAGTTTGCAGTCTCATATTTAAATTTACATAAATCTGCTTTTTCCGCCGCGCCTTCCTCTTTCCAGCCCTGATAAAAAAAAACCTTATTTTATCTTTGATCACTTCCCACCAGGATAGGATTTTAATATATGGAGGCCTTAACTGTCTCCATTCCTGGTAGGCATTACAGAAGTCTGACCTCACCTGAGGGTCTTCCAGCAAATGGACCCCCAGACGCCACAAACCTCTATTTATCCTCAGCTCTCCTTGATACTCTATCTTTACGCTTAACATTTTATGATCAGAGAATAAATTAGGCATTAAAACAAATTGTACAGGGCTAAAATCCTCAGATAAAAACATAAAATCGATCCTGGAAGCCACTCCCCGACCGGACCATGTAAATCCTGGGTCCGTCGGCGAAAGCGACCTCCAGGCATCGCATAACTTAAAATCAGTCTGCAAGCTATTTAGTAAAAAACACGACTTATCTAACTTACGGATTGGGTCACCCCCTCCTCGGCGCTCATTCACATTCAGGCAATTAAAGTCCCCAGCTACCAAGAGAGGAGATGACCCTACACAGAATACCGGTAGAATTTCAAACAAACGTATACGCTCCTGTTTATCTGGTGGAGCGTACACATTAATGACACGGAAATTAAAATTATTAAAACACAAATGCACTAGGATAGCTCTGCCGGGTACAATCTCAGTAACAGAGGAGATGATGATGTTATTACCTCGGCAGAGCAGACCCACACCAGCAGACTTGTTTTCGTTCGAGCCCGACCATACAGAGGGCCCTAGTTTCCAGTCCTTTTTTATCTCGTTATACCGGATTCCATGCTGCAGACCACACTCCTGTAAAAAACATATATCAAAGTCTAATGTTTCAAAAAAATCAAAAAGAGCAGCCCTGCGGACAGGGCTCTTTAGAGATCTCACATTAAGTGAGAGACACCTCATGGATGGCATTTATGTCATGAGGGAGGAGAGATATCCTCAATGACTTCCATAAACTCCTCAATCACATCTGGCAGTGTGGAAAAAGAGTCAATGTTCTGGGGATCCGAGGAACCCGGTAATGGATACCCAGAAGAGTCCGTGTTCAGCCACATGTCTCCGCTGGGAAAACACACATCCGGAGACTCTGGATTGGCCTCCAGAAGAGTATCCCCTCGCAGCTTCTTTCCAGAAGGCTCAGGCAGCTCACTCGTACAGTCGTCCTCTGTGATAGCTACATGGCCTCTTACTTCCTGGGGGGCCTCCGGATCTGGCACAATGACCTCATCCACACCATCACCTGTAGGAGAAAAAACTGCGGTCTGCTGGCTCGAGTCCCTGGGAATGACTGGGGTCTTCGCCACAGTGCCCCCCACCGCCAACATAGTGGGGGCGCTCTGCTCCAACACACCAGCCTCATTCGAGACCTTCGACACAAGGGTTACCCCCCCAACGGGAGAGTCCCCCTGCTCCAGTCTCTGGGTGGTCCGCCCTCCGCCCTTTTTCCGGGACTTCGACACAGGAGGGCCTCCCTGAGGGCCACCACACTCCTGCTCCGTCCCCACCTTCTCCTCTGCGCCCTTGGCCTTCTCAGCCGCCTCCCCTGCTGTAGGAACAGTGGGACTTGGCTCAGGCCTTACTCCGGTCTCCGGGATACTCAGCTCAGCATGGACCGGGACAATAGCTGGTTCCTGCCTTGGCACGGGTCTCTCAGCCGCCTCTGCATACGTACGGACTTTAGTCCTATGTGGGCATCCTCGGAACATATGTCCAACCTCCCCGCATAGGTTACAAGCCTTCTTTTGAGGGCAATCCTTCATGAAGTGTCCGAATTGACCACAATTGCTGCAGCGGAATGCCCTTCTTTCCACACAATTCCCTTGGGTATGCCCCATCTTGCCACAGTTCCTGCAATACATAGGCATACCTGTGTAGAATAAGTAGCCACGGCTCTTCCCAATGGTGATGGTAGAGGGGGGATGTTCTGTTCCTCCAAAGCCCTCCGGATTTTTCTTCAGCCGCACCAGGAATTTCCGCTTGCCACACCAGAAACCAACGGCGTTTTTAACATTCCCTTGAAAGGTTACTTCATCGCAATAGCGACGCAAACAGGTTAAAATGTCCAGTACTTCCACAAAAGGATTTGGAAAGAAAACAATCATTTGTACCTCCTCTTGGACGAAAAGCAGGGAGAAGACCAGGCCCTCCAGTTCATCAGCAAAGATGTTGTCATTCACCTTTTGGACCAACTGCTGACAACAACCATGGCTCCTAAAGGTAATAGTATAAGTACCTTTCTGCTCATTGTCCTGAAAACAGAAGATGTCCTCTCTGCCGAACTCCAGGATCCCAAGAAGGACGGTGTTGCAAACGTAGCGGATTTCTTTCTCCTTCCGGAATCTCTCCAAGACCTCGATACGGACCGTGTTCCTCATCCGGGGTTCACCCGATGCAAAGGTAAGTGCAGCCGGCATCCTTCCGAGAAAGAACTCCAGCTGTAAACACAAAAAAAGGCTAGCGCCCTTTTAAGGCGATCGCAACTCGTTGCTCCGGACTAATCCTCTCTCCCTATAGCAGCAGGGGGGTGAAGCCCCTCCGAAGAGGAGCGATCCCCCCAGGCCGAGAGAGAGGGTACCGAAAGCACCCGACCTGACTACAATCTCACAGTTAAACTGATCGATCGCAGCCAAAAGGCCGAGAAGCGATGGCCTGAAATGGTTGGCCATTTCAGACGCACCCAGGCCTACAACCGACACCCATTGTGGAGACCGAGCCAAAGATTGCCGCAAGGAAGACATTTTCAGAAACTCTGGATGCATTCTCAATGACAGTTCGGGTGTGCTTGGGTTTTGGTCGGTTGTTTGGCTGTGTGTGTCTGTGTGTGCTCGTTGAAGCTGCGCCCAACGCGTTTTGAATCTGCATAACTCTGCCCACTTTGACACACCCACCATCCCCATTGTGACTGCAGGTGAAGGTTCCGTGCTAAGATTCTATCGACTGCAGGCAGCGCACCTGGTTGGTCAAAAGCATTAGAATACTCCTCACACAGGTGTATCTACAAGACACAAGACTAGCAGATTCGAGATCAGCACAGACACCAGTTTTCCTTTTTTTCAAATACCTATCATACACCGCATTTCAAAGTCGGTGGTCCACAAGAGGTAAACAATGTCTTCCAAAAGAATTCATGATCGGTGGTCACAAATGTGGTATGTATGGCAGAACTACTCATTGGATGCTTCAATTTAAATACCAAGTGCTGACAGCAGGCAGGGGCCTAATTCTGTAGATGGCACAGTATATTTGCTACACTGTAAGAAAGGCCTAATTCAGGCCTACATCTTAACACACCTGTGGCAGCAACCAGGAAAGACTGAAAATTGATTGCCTGATTGATTGATTGATTGCCTATTGAATGCAATGCAATGCTTGACATACATACATACATACATACATACATACAGAGGTGAAAGCAAGGCACACAAAATGTTGCAATTAGGCAAGTGAAATCGAGCAGCATGCTACATTTGGCAGCCAGCGGCATGTGAAATGTGCTTCCTTAACAACCCTGAAATAAATTCCCATCTAGGGTTCCAAGACAACTTGCTGTGCTGACTAATTTCCATTCAATCTGTTTTTAGAAACCGGATCAGAGAAGGAGTGCACTGTTCCCGGAGAGACTGCAATAGCGGGTCAATGCATGGAGTGGACAGAGCAAGCTCCATTTCCAGCTCCCTGTTCCAAAAAGCCATTTAATATATGGTCCCCACATGGGGGACGTATCAGATATTAAACTGATAAGAACAGATAAGGTTTCAACAAAATTTTATTTAGTCATAAGACATAGAACAACAAGAAAAAAAATGAAACCTTTTGTGCAAAAGAAACATAAACAATTACAATAATAAAATACAACAACATGAAACAACTTAATATAAAACAGTATTCCACATATAAAAACACCATCTACGATTCGCTTCCTTCTTCCCCACATCTTTAACATCCTTTAAGAAATAAATAAACATTTCACTAAAAGCCAATTTAATACAATCATTTACAGAGATAAAATCACGGTTAAAAAGTAAAATGTTTCTCGCTTTCCAGATTGCATTTTTGGCACAGTTTATTATACACCAGCATACTTTGAACTGGTGTGTAGTGGGGCAATTAAAAAGTCCATATAAAACATACTCATAGCTAAAATCTTTAAGACCACAAACCCATTTTAAAAGTATCCCCAATCTCCCCCAAAGTTCTTGTGCAAAACAGCAGTTCCAGAAAAGGTGCAAAACAGTCTCATCCTCTCGGCAAGAGTCTCTTGGGCACTTTGCCCGCGCCACCAGGCCTCTCCTGTGCTGGAAGTCTCTGGTTGGGAGGCACTGGTGGGCAGCCATCCATGCGATGTCTTTGTGAATGTTGGCCAAGAATTTCCCAAAAACGTTCCTCCACACACGCTTGGATCTACTCCAGGAGAAGTTGCTCACAGGGGACACTCCTTCTTCTCTTCTCAGATGAACCATCAATTTTTTTCTGTCCAGAAGGAGATCGGCATCCAAGTCCTTTAATTTATGAGTCCTTATCACCTTTTCTAAAACAATAAAATGCTTGGGCGGGCATAATAAAATGGGTGCTGATAAACATGGCCTGAACCATTTTTGAAAGATAAAACCGCAAGTATATTTTAAAAACAGACTAAAAGTAGAATTAGTGTTAAAAACTTTAAAACAAAAACAAAAGAAATTTACATATAAATACAAATGCAAGTCAGGGACATCTTTTCCTCCATTTTGTTGTTTCTTGTACATTTCCGTTCGCCTCAGCTTTTCCATTTTTGATCCCCAAATGAACATAAAAATACATCGAGTTAGTTTTTTTAGTATCAACTCAGAAGGAGGATATACCATGGCAACATAAAGCATCATAGGCAATAAAACAGATTTAATAATTAAAATTTTCCCTTCAATCGACAAGCATCTCAAATTCCAGAAGGAGAGCTTTTTCACCATTTTATGCTGTACCTCCTCCCAGCTCACGTGTCCATCATTTTTAGCATCAAATACTATACCCAAAATTTTTACCTCGTCGTGCCTCAATTTTACTGCTGGTAGGTCATTTGTATCCCAGGAACCCAAAATCAAACATTCAGTTTTATTAAAATTCATTTTAAAACCTGAAGCCTGACTAAAAAAATTGGTGCACATTACCACTCTCCGGAGTGAAGCAGGATCTGTACAGATGGCAGTAACATCATCCATGTAGGCAAATACTTTGACTTGGGCCCCTCCTCCACCCGGAATAGGAACCCCTCGGACCACTTTATCTCTCCGGATCATACACAGCAGGGGTTCCATAGCACAAATAAAAAGAATTGGGGATAATGGACACCCCTGCTTCACTCCGGATTCCAACGGGATAAAATCTGTTAAAAAACCATTGACAGAAATTTGAGAAAACACATTATTATATAAAATCATAATACGAGATAAAAACATGTCGGGGATCGCCATTTGTTTTAAAACTTTAAAAAGATACTCATGCGAGACCCTGTCAAACGCCTTTTCAAAGTCCAGCGCCAACAGGGCCAGGCTCTGACTTCTATCCCTAGAGTACCATATTGCATCTCTAATAACATTTAAAATCTCAGCAATATTCCTCCCTGGTACTCCACATACTTGTTCGGGTTGTATCAATTTATTAATCACAGTTTTAAAACGACAAGCAATAATTTTAGCTAAAACTTTATAGTCCATGTTGAGGAGGGTGATAGGCCTCCAATTCCTGAGGTCATCACGAGCGCCCTTTTTCTTATAAATTAAGGACACTATCCCCCTCCTCCATGACTTAGGCAGCTCTGAACACATAAAAACCTCTTTAAAAAGTGCTAAAAGATCCTCCTTTAAAACATCCCAAAAAGTCAAATAAAATTCAACAGGTAGACCATCTGCTCCTGGGGCTTTCCCTTTTGAAAAACTTTTAAAAACACTAAAAAGTTCTTCCATGCTAAGATCTTCTATTAAAAACCCCTGGTCTACAGAACTTAACTTAAAATCCAGGATATTAAGAGCATCTTGTAAAAAAACATTATTTACACTTTTTTTACTAAAAAGGTCTCTATAAAAATTAAAAGCCACCTTCTTCATACCTTCCACAGTTGTTTCTCCATCAAGACAGGTGATCGTCTCCTTTTTCTCCATCACTTTTTTAAAAAAGAAACGTGTACACTTCTCACCTTCTTCTAAATGTTTCACTTTGGAATTAAAAATTATTTCTTTACCTTTTTGATCAAGGCACAATTGTATTTCAGTTTTTAGGCTTGCAATATCATCTTCCACCTCTAGTCCTATCTCTTTAAATTTATGGAGAGTTTGCAGTCTCATATTTAAATTTACATAAATCTGCTTTTTCCGCCGCGCCTTCCTCTTTCCAGCCCTGATAAAAAAAAACCTTATTTTATCTTTGATCACTTCCCACCAGGATAGGATTTTAATATATGGAGGCCTTAACTGTCTCCATTCCTGGTAGGCATTACAGAAGTCTGACCTCACCTGAGGGTCTTCCAGCAAATGGACCCCCAGACGCCACAAACCTCTATTTATCCTCAGCTCTCCTTGATACTCTATCTTTACGCTTAACATTTTATGATCAGAGAATAAATTAGGCATTAAAACAAATTGTACAGGGCTAAAATCCTCAGATAAAAACATAAAATCGATCCTGGAAGCCACTCCCCGACCGGACCATGTAAATCCTGGGTCCGTCGGCGAAAGCGACCTCCAGGCATCGCATAACTTAAAATCAGTCTGCAAGCTATTTAGTAAAAAACACGACTTATCTAACTTACGGATTGGGTCACCCCCTCCTCGGCGCTCATTCACATTCAGGCAATTAAAGTCCCCAGCTACCAAGAGAGGAGATGACCCTACACAGAATACCGGTAGAATTTCAAACAAACGTATACGCTCCTGTTTATCTGGTGGAGCGTACACATTAATGACACGGAAATTAAAATTATTAAAACACAAATGCACTAGGATAGCTCTGCCGGGTACAATCTCAGTAACAGAGGAGATGATGATGTTATTACCTCGGCAGAGCAGACCCACACCAGCAGACTTGTTTTCGTTCGAGCCCGACCATACAGAGGGCCCTAGTTTCCAGTCCTTTTTTATCTCGTTATACCGGATTCCATGCTGCAGACCACACTCCTGTAAAAAACATATATCAAAGTCTAATGTTTCAAAAAAATCAAAAAGAGCAGCCCTGCGGACAGGGCTCTTTAGAGATCTCACATTAAGTGAGAGACACCTCATGGATGGCATTTATGTCATGAGGGAGGAGAGATATCCTCAATGACTTCCATAAACTCCTCAATCACATCTGGCAGTGTGGAAAAAGAGTCAATGTTCTGGGGATCCGAGGAACCCGGTAATGGATACCCAGAAGAGTCCGTGTTCAGCCACATGTCTCCGCTGGGAAAACACACATCCGGAGACTCTGGATTGGCCTCCAGAAGAGTATCCCCTCGCAGCTTCTTTCCAGAAGGCTCAGGCAGCTCACTCGTACAGTCGTCCTCTGTGATAGCTACATGGCCTCTTACTTCCTGGGGGGCCTCCGGATCTGGCACAATGACCTCATCCACACCATCACCTGTAGGAGAAAAAACTGCGGTCTGCTGGCTCGAGTCCCTGGGAATGACTGGGGTCTTCGCCACAGTGCCCCCCACCGCCAACATAGTGGGGGCGCTCTGCTCCAACACACCAGCCTCATTCGAGACCTTCGACACAAGGGTTACCCCCCCAACGGGAGAGTCCCCCTGCTCCAGTCTCTGGGTGGTCCGCCCTCCGCCCTTTTTCCGGGACTTCGACACAGGAGGGCCTCCCTGAGGGCCACCACACTCCTGCTCCGTCCCCACCTTCTCCTCTGCGCCCTTGGCCTTCTCAGCCGCCTCCCCTGCTGTAGGAACAGTGGGACTTGGCTCAGGCCTTACTCCGGTCTCCGGGATACTCAGCTCAGCATGGACCGGGACAATAGCTGGTTCCTGCCTTGGCACGGGTCTCTCAGCCGCCTCTGCATACGTACGGACTTTAGTCCTATGTGGGCATCCTCGGAACATATGTCCAACCTCCCCGCATAGGTTACAAGCCTTCTTTTGAGGGCAATCCTTCATGAAGTGTCCGAATTGACCACAATTGCTGCAGCGGAATGCCCTTCTTTCCACACAATTCCCTTGGGTATGCCCCATCTTGCCACAGTTCCTGCAATACATAGGCATACCTGTGTAGAATAAGTAGCCACGGCTCTTCCCAATGGTGATGGTAGAGGGGGGATGTTCTGTTCCTCCAAAGCCCTCCGGATTTTTCTTCAGCCGCACCAGGAATTTCCGCTTGCCACACCAGAAACCAACGGCGTTTTTAACATTCCCTTGAAAGGTTACTTCATCGCAATAGCGACGCAAACAGGTTAAAATGTCCAGTACTTCCACAAAAGGATTTGGAAAGAAAACAATCATTTGTACCTCCTCTTGGACGAAAAGCAGGGAGAAGACCAGGCCCTCCAGTTCATCAGCAAAGATGTTGTCATTCACCTTTTGGACCAACTGCTGACAACAACCATGGCTCCTAAAGGTAATAGTATAAGTACCTTTCTGCTCATTGTCCTGAAAACAGAAGATGTCCTCTCTGCCGAACTCCAGGATCCCAAGAAGGACGGTGTTGCAAACGTAGCGGATTTCTTTCTCCTTCCGGAATCTCTCCAAGACCTCGATACGGACCGTGTTCCTCATCCGGGGTTCACCCGATGCAAAGGTAAGTGCAGCCGGCATCCTTCCGAGAAAGAACTCCAGCTGTAAACACAAAAAAAGGCTAGCGCCCTTTTAAGGCGATCGCAACTCGTTGCTCCGGACTAATCCTCTCTCCCTATAGCAGCAGGGGGGTGAAGCCCCTCCGAAGAGGAGCGATCCCCCCAGGCCGAGAGAGAGGGTACCGAAAGCACCCGACCTGACTACAATCTCACAGTTAAACTGATCGATCGCAGCCAAAAGGCCGAGAAGCGATGGCCTGAAATGGTTGGCCATTTCAGACGCACCCAGGCCTACAACCGACACCCATTGTGGAGACCGAGCCAAAGATTGCCGCAAGGAAGACATTTTCAGAAACTCTGGATGCATTCTCAATGACAGTTCGGGTGTGCTTGGGTTTTGGTCGGTTGTTTGGCTGTGTGTGTCTGTGTGTGCTCGTTGAAGCTGCGCCCAACGCGTTTTGAATCTGCATAACTCTGCCCACTTTGACACACCCACCATCCCCATTGTGACTGCAGGTGAAGGTTCCGTGCTAAGATTCTATCGACTGCAGGCAGCGCACCTGGTTGGTCAAAAGCATTAGAATACTCCTCACACAGGTGTATCTACAAGACACAAGACTAGCAGATTCGAGATCAGCACAGACACCAGTTTTCCTTTTTTTCAAATACCTATCATACACCGCATTTCAAAGTCGGTGGTCCACAAGAGGTAAACAATGTCTTCCAAAAGAATTCATGATCGGTGGTCACAAATGTGGTATGTATGGCAGAACTACTCATTGGATGCTTCAATTTAAATACCAAGTGCTGACAGCAGGCAGGGGCCTAATTCTGTAGATGGCACAGTATATTTGCTACACTGTAAGAAAGGCCTAATTCAGGCCTACATCTTAACACACCTGTGGCAGCAACCAGGAAAGACTGAAAATTGATTGCCTGATTGATTGATTGATTGCCTATTGAATGCAATGCAATGCTTGACATACATACATACATACATACATACATACATACATACATACATACAGAGGTGAAAGCAAGGCACACAAAATGTTGCAATTAGGCAAGTGAAATCGAGCAGCATGCTACATTTGGCAGCCAGCGGCATGTGAAATGTGCTTCCTTAACAACCCTGAAATAAATTCCCATCTAGGGTTCCAAGACAACTTGCTGTGCTGACTAATTTCCATTCAATCTGTTTTTAGAAACCGGATCAGAGAAGGAGTGCACTGTTCCCGGAGAGACTGCAATAGCGGGTCAATGCATGGAGTGGACAGAGCAAGCTCCATTTCCAGCTCCCTGTTCCAAAAAGCCATTTAATATATGGTCCCCACATGGGGGACGTATCAGATATTAAACTGATAAGAACAGATACTACACTTGATCTTAGCCATAGGAGGCCGAGAAGCGATGGCCTGAAATGGTTGGCCATTTCAGACGCACCCAGGCCTACAACCGACACCCATTGTGGAGACCGAGCCAAAGATTGCCGCAAGGAAGACATTTTCAGAAACTCTGGATGCATTCTCAATGACAGTTCGGGTGTGCTTGGGTTTTGGTCGGTTGTTTGGCTGTGTGTGTCTGTGTGTGCTCGTTGAAGCTGCGCCCAACGCGTTTTGAATCTGCATAACTCTGCCCACTTTGACACACCCACCATCCCCATTGTGACTGCAGGTGAAGGTTCCGTGCTAAGATTCTATCGACTGCAGGCAGCGCACCTGGTTGGTCAAAAGCATTAGAATACTCCTCACACAGGTGTATCTACAAGACACAAGACTAGCAGATTCGAGATCAGCACAGACACCAGTTTTCCTTTTTTTCAAATACCTATCATACACCGCATTTCAAAGTCGGTGGTCCACAAGAGGTAAACAATGTCTTCCAAAAGAATTCATGATCGGTGGTCACAAATGTGGTATGTATGGCAGAACTACTCATTGGATGCTTCAATTTAAATACCAAGTGCTGACAGCAGGCAGGGGCCTAATTCTGTAGATGGCACAGTATATTTGCTACACTGTAAGAAAGGCCTAATTCAGGCCTACATCTTAACACACCTGTGGCAGCAACCAGGAAAGACTGAAAATTGATTGCCTGATTGATTGATTGATTGCCTATTGAATGCAATGCAATGCTTGACATACATACATACATACATACATACATACATACATACATACAGAGGTGAAAGCAAGGCACACAAAATGTTGCAATTAGGCAAGTGAAATCGAGCAGCATGCTACATTTGGCAGCCAGCGGCATGTGAAATGTGCTTCCTTAACAACCCTGAAATAAATTCCCATCTAGGGTTCCAAGACAACTTGCTGTGCTGACTAATTTCCATTCAATCTGTTTTTAGAAACCGGATCAGAGAAGGAGTGCACTGTTCCCGGAGAGACTGCAATAGCGGGTCAATGCATGGAGTGGACAGAGCAAGCTCCATTTCCAGCTCCCTGTTCCAAAAAGCCATTTAATATATGGTCCCCACATGGGGGACGTATCAGATATTAAACTGATAAGAACAGATAAGGTTTCAACAAAATTTTATTTAGTCATAAGACATAGAACAACAAGAAAAAATGAAACCTTTTGTGCAAAAGAAACATAAACAATTACAATAATAAAATACAACAACATGAAACAACTTAATATAAAACAGTATTCCACATATAAAAACACCATCTACGATTCGCTTCCTTCTTCCCCACATCTTTAACATCCTTTAAGAAATAAATAAACATTTCACTAAAAGCCAATTTAATACAATCATTTACAGAGATAAAATCACGGTTAAAAAGTAAAATGTTTCTCGCTTTCCAGATTGCATTTTTGGCACAGTTTATTATACACCAGCATACTTTGAACTGGTGTGTAGTGGGGCAATTAAAAAGTCCATATAAAACATACTCATAGCTAAAATCTTTAAGACCACAAACCCATTTTAAAAGTATCCCCAATCTCCCCCAAAGTTCTTGTGCAAAACAGCAGTTCCAGAAAAGGTGCAAAACAGTCTCATCCTCTCGGCAAGAGTCTCTTGGGCACTTTGCCCGCGCCACCAGGCCTCTCCTGTGCTGGAAGTCTCTGGTTGGGAGGCACTGGTGGGCAGCCATCCATGCGATGTCTTTGTGAATGTTGGCCAAGAATTTCCCAAAAACGTTCCTCCACACACGCTTGGATCTACTCCAGGAGAAGTTGCTCACAGGGGACACTCCTTCTTCTCTTCTCAGATGAACCATCAATTTTTTTCTGTCCAGAAGGAGATCGGCATCCAAGTCCTTTAATTTATAAGTCCTTATCACCTTTTCTAAAACAATAAAATGCTTGGGCGGGCATAATAAAATGGGTGCTGATAAACATGGCCTGAACCATTTTTTAAAGATAAAACCGCAAGTATATTTTAAAAACAGACTAAAAGTAGAATTAGTGTTAAAAACTTTAAAACAAAAACAAAAGAAATTTACATACAAATACAAATGCAAGTCAGGGACATCTTTTCCTCCATTTTGTTGTTTCTTGTACATTTCCGTTCGCCTCAGCTTTTCCATTTTTGATCCCCAAATGAACATAAAAATACATCGAGTTAGTTTTTTTAGTATCAACTCAGAAGGAGGATATACCATGGCAACATAAAGCATCATAGGCAATAAAACAGATTTAATAATTAAAATTTTCCCTTCAATCGACAAGCATCTCAAATTCCAGAAGGAGAGCTTTTTCACCATTTTATGCTGTACCTCCTCCCAGCTCACGTGTCCATCATTTTTAGCATCAAATACTATACCCAAAATTTTTACCTCGTCGTGCCTCAATTTTACTGCTGGTAGGTCATTTGTATCCCAGGAACCCAAAATCAAACATTCAGTTTTATTAAAATTCATTTTAAAACCTGAAGCCTGACTAAAAAAATTGGTGCACATTACCACTCTCCGGAGTGAAGCAGGATCTGTACAGATGGCAGTAACATCATCCATGTAGGCAAATACTTTGACTTGGGCCCCTCCTCCACCCGGAATAGGAACCCCTCGGACCACTTTATCTCTCCGGATCATACACAGCAGGGGTTCCATAGCACAAATAAAAAGAATTGGGGATAATGGACACCCCTGCTTCACTCCGGATTCCAACGGGATAAAATCTGTTAAAAAACCATTGACAGAAATTTGAGAAAACACATTATTATATAAAATCATAATACGAGATAAAAACATGTCGGGGATCGCCATTTGTTTTAAAACTTTAAAAAGATACTCATGCGAGACCCTGTCAAACGCCTTTTCAAAGTCCAGCGCCAACAGGGCCAGGCTCTGACTTCTATCCCTAGAGTACCATATTGCATCTCTAATAACATTTAAAATCTCAGCAATATTCCTCCCTGGTACTCCACATACTTGTTCGGGTTGTATCAATTTATTAATCACAGTTTTAAAACGACAAGCAATAATTTTAGCTAAAACTTTATAGTCCATGTTGAGGAGGGTGATAGGCCTCCAATTCCTGAGGTCATCACGAGCGCCCTTTTTCTTATAAATTAAGGACACTATCCCCCTCCTCCATGACTTAGGCAGCTCTGAACACATAAAAACCTCTTTAAAAAGTGCTAAAAGATCCTCCTTTAAAACATCCCAAAAAGTCAAATAAAATTCAACAGGTAGACCATCTGCTCCTGGGGCTTTCCCTTTTGAAAAACTTTTAAAAACACTAAAAAGTTCTTCCATGCTAAGATCTTCTATTAAAAACCCCTGGTCTACAGAACTTAACTTAAAATCCAGGATATTAAGAGCATCTTGTAAAAAAACATTATTTACACTTTTTTTACTAAAAAGGTCTCTATAAAAATTAAAAGCCACCTTCTTCATACCTTCCACAGTTGTTTCTCCATCAAGACAGGTGATCGTCTCCTTTTTCTCCATCACTTTTTTAAAAAAGAAACGTGTACACTTCTCACCTTCTTCTAAATGTTTCACTTTGGAATTAAAAATTATTTCTTTACCTTTTTGATCAAGGCACAATTGTATTTCAGTTTTTAGGCTTGCAATATCATCTTCCACCTCTAGTCCTATCTCTTTAAATTTATGGAGAGTTTGCAGTCTCATATTTAAATTTACATAAATCTGCTTTTTCCGCCGCGCCTTCCTCTTTCCAGCCCTGATAAAAAAAAACCTTATTTTATCTTTGATCACTTCCCACCAGGATAGGATTTTAATATATGGAGGCCTTAACTGTCTCCATTCCTGGTAGGCATTACAGAAGTCTGACCTCACCTGAGGGTCTTCCAGCAAATGGACCCCCAGACGCCACAAACCTCTATTTATCCTCAGCTCTCCTTGATACTCTATCTTTACGCTTAACATTTTATGATCAGAGAATAAATTAGGCATTAAAACAAATTGTACAGGGCTAAAATCCTCAGATAAAAACATAAAATCGATCCTGGAAGCCACTCCCCGACCGGACCATGTAAATCCTGGGTCCGTCGGCGAAAGCGACCTCCAGGCATCGCATAACTTAAAATCAGTCTGCAAGCTATTTAGTAAAAAACACGACTTATCTAACTTACGGATTGGGTCACCCCCTCCTCGGCGCTCATTCACATTCAGGCAATTAAAGTCCCCAGCTACCAAGAGAGGAGATGACCCTACACAGAATACCGGTAGAATTTCAAACAAACGTATACGCTCCTGTTTATCTGGTGGAGCGTACACATTAATGACACGGAAATTAAAATTATTAAAACACAAATGCACTAGGATAGCTCTGCCGGGTACAATCTCAGTAACAGAGGAGATGATGATGTTATTACCTCGGCAGAGCAGACCCACACCAGCAGACTTGTTTTCGTTCGAGCCCGACCATACAGAGGGCCCTAGTTTCCAGTCCTTTTTTATCTCGTTATACCGGATTCCATGCTGCAGACCACACTCCTGTAAAAAACATATATCAAAGTCTAATGTTTCAAAAAAATCAAAAAGAGCAGCCCTGCGGACAGGGCTCTTTAGAGATCTCACATTAAGTGAGAGACACCTCATGGATGGCATTTATGTCATGAGGGAGGAGAGATATCCTCAATGACTTCCATAAACTCCTCAATCACATCTGGCAGTGTGGAAAAAGAGTCAATGTTCTGGGGATCCGAGGAACCCGGTAATGGATACCCAGAAGAGTCCGTGTTCAGCCACATGTCTCCGCTGGGAAAACACACATCCGGAGACTCTGGATTGGCCTCCAGAAGAGTATCCCCTCGCAGCTTCTTTCCAGAAGGCTCAGGCAGCTCACTCGTACAGTCGTCCTCTGTGATAGCTACATGGCCTCTTACTTCCTGGGGGGCCTCCGGATCTGGCACAATGACCTCATCCACACCATCACCTGTAGGAGAAAAAACTGCGGTCTGCTGGCTCGAGTCCCTGGGAATGACTGGGGTCTTCGCCACAGTGCCCCCCACCGCCAACATAGTGGGGGCGCTCTGCTCCAACACACCAGCCTCATTCGAGACCTTCGACACAAGGGTTACCCCCCCAACGGGAGAGTCCCCCTGCTCCAGTCTCTGGGTGGTCCGCCCTCCGCCCTTTTTCCGGGACTTCGACACAGGAGGGCCTCCCTGAGGGCCACCACACTCCTGCTCCGTCCCCACCTTCTCCTCTGCGCCCTTGGCCTTCTCAGCCGCCTCCCCTGCTGTAGGAACAGTGGGACTTGGCTCAGGCCTTACTCCGGTCTCCGGGATACTCAGCTCAGCATGGACCGGGACAATAGCTGGTTCCTGCCTTGGCACGGGTCTCTCAGCCGCCTCTGCATACGTACGGACTTTAGTCCTATGTGGGCATCCTCGGAACATATGTCCAACCTCCCCGCATAGGTTACAAGCCTTCTTTTGAGGGCAATCCTTCATGAAGTGTCCGAATTGACCACAATTGCTGCAGCGGAATGCCCTTCTTTCCACACAATTCCCTTGGGTATGCCCCATCTTGCCACAGTTCCTGCAATACATAGGCATACCTGTGTAGAATAAGTAGCCACGGCTCTTCCCAATGGTGATGGTAGAGGGGGGATGTTCTGTTCCTCCAAAGCCCTCCGGATTTTTCTTCAGCCGCACCAGGAATTTCCGCTTGCCACACCAGAAACCAACGGCGTTTTTAACATTCCCTTGAAAGGTTACTTCATCGCAATAGCGACGCAAACAGGTTAAAATGTCCAGTACTTCCACAAAAGGATTTGGAAAGAAAACAATCATTTGTACCTCCTCTTGGACGAAAAGCAGGGAGAAGACCAGGCCCTCCAGTTCATCAGCAAAGATGTTGTCATTCACCTTTTGGACCAACTGCTGACAACAACCATGGCTCCTAAAGGTAATAGTATAAGTACCTTTCTGCTCATTGTCCTGAAAACAGAAGATGTCCTCTCTGCCGAACTCCAGGATCCCAAGAAGGACGGTGTTGCAAACGTAGCGGATTTCTTTCTCCTTCCGGAATCTCTCCAAGACCTCGATACGGACCGTGTTCCTCATCCGGGGTTCACCCGATGCAAAGGTAAGTGCAGCCGGCATCCTTCCGAGAAAGAACTCCAGCTGTAAACACAAAAAAAGGCTAGCGCCCTTTTAAGGCGATCGCAACTCGTTGCTCCGGACTAATCCTCTCTCCCTATAGCAGCAGGGGGGTGAAGCCCCTCCGAAGAGGAGCGATCCCCCCAGGCCGAGAGAGAGGGTACCGAAAGCACCCGACCTGACTACAATCTCACAGTTAAACTGATCGATCGCAGCCAAAAGGCCGAGAAGCGATGGCCTGAAATGGTTGGCCATTTCAGACGCACCCAGGCCTACAACCGACACCCATTGTGGAGACCGAGCCAAAGATTGCCGCAAGGAAGACATTTTCAGAAACTCTGGATGCATTCTCAATGACAGTTCGGGTGTGCTTGGGTTTTGGTCGGTTGTTTGGCTGTGTGTGTCTGTGTGTGCTCGTTGAAGCTGCGCCCAACGCGTTTTGAATCTGCATAACTCTGCCCACTTTGACACACCCACCATCCCCATTGTGACTGCAGGTGAAGGTTCCGTGCTAAGATTCTATCGACTGCAGGCAGCGCACCTGGTTGGTCAAAAGCATTAGAATACTCCTCACACAGGTGTATCTACAAGACACAAGACTAGCAGATTCGAGATCAGCACAGACACCAGTTTTCCTTTTTTTCAAATACCTATCATACACCGCATTTCAAAGTCGGTGGTCCACAAGAGGTAAACAATGTCTTCCAAAAGAATTCATGATCGGTGGTCACAAATGTGGTATGTATGGCAGAACTACTCATTGGATGCTTCAATTTAAATACCAAGTGCTGACAGCAGGCAGGGGCCTAATTCTGTAGATGGCACAGTATATTTGCTACACTGTAAGAAAGGCCTAATTCAGGCCTACATCTTAACACACCTGTGGCAGCAACCAGGAAAGACTGAAAATTGATTGCCTGATTGATTGATTGATTGCCTATTGAATGCAATGCAATGCTTGACATACATACATACATACATACATACATACATACATACATACATACATACAGAGGTGAAAGCAAGGCACACAAAATGTTGCAATTAGGCAAGTGAAATCGAGCAGCATGCTACATTTGGCAGCCAGCGGCATGTGAAATGTGCTTCCTTAACAACCCTGAAATAAATTCCCATCTAGGGTTCCAAGACAACTTGCTGTGCTGACTAATTTCCATTCAATCTGTTTTTAGAAACCGGATCAGAGAAGGAGTGCACTGTTCCCGGAGAGACTGCAATAGCGGGTCAATGCATGGAGTGGACAGAGCAAGCTCCATTTCCAGCTCCCTGTTCCAAAAAGCCATTTAATATATGGTCCCCACATGGGGGACGTATCAGATATTAAACTGATAAGAACAGATAAGGTTTCAACAAAATTTTATTTAGTCATAAGACATAGAACAACAAGAAAAAATGAAACCTTTTGTGCAAAAGAAACATAAACAATTACAATAATAAAATACAACAACATGAAACAACTTAATATAAAACAGTATTCCACATATAAAAACACCATCTACGATTCGCTTCCTTCTTCCCCACATCTTTAACATCCTTTAAGAAATAAATAAACATTTCACTAAAAGCCAATTTAATACAATCATTTACAGAGATAAAATCACGGTTAAAAAGTAAAATGTTTCTCGCTTTCCAGATTGCATTTTTGGCACAGTTTATTATACACCAGCATACTTTGAACTGGTGTGTAGTGGGGCAATTAAAAAGTCCATATAAAACATACTCATAGCTAAAATCTTTAAGACCACAAACCCATTTTAAAAGTATCCCCAATCTCCCCCAAAGTTCTTGTGCAAAACAGCAGTTCCAGAAAAGGTGCAAAACAGTCTCATCCTCTCGGCAAGAGTCTCTTGGGCACTTTGCCCGCGCCACCAGGCCTCTCCTGTGCTGGAAGTCTCTGGTTGGGAGGCACTGGTGGGCAGCCATCCATGCGATGTCTTTGTGAATGTTGGCCAAGAATTTCCCAAAAACGTTCCTCCACACACGCTTGGATCTACTCCAGGAGAAGTTGCTCACAGGGGACACTCCTTCTTCTCTTCTCAGATGAACCATCAATTTTTTTCTGTCCAGAAGGAGATCGGCATCCAAGTCCTTTAATTTATGAGTCCTTATCACCTTTTCTAAAACAATAAAATGCTTGGGCGGGCATAATAAAATGGGTGCTGATAAACATGGCCTGAACCATTTTTTAAAGATAAAACCGCAAGTATATTTTAAAAACAGACTAAAAGTAGAATTAGTGTTAAAAACTTTAAAACAAAAACAAAAGAAATTTACATATAAATACAAATGCAAGTCAGGGACATCTTTTCCTCCATTTTGTTGTTTCTTGTACATTTCCGTTCGCCTCAGCTTTTCCATTTTTGATCCCCAAATGAACATAAAAATACATCGAGTTAGTTTTTTTAGTATCAACTCAGAAGGAGGATATACCATGGCAACATAAAGCATCATAGGCAATAAAACAGATTTAATAATTAAAATTTTCCCTTCAATCGACAAGCATCTCAAATTCCAGAAGGAGAGCTTTTTCACCATTTTATGCTGTACCTCCTCCCAGCTCACGTGTCCATCATTTTTAGCATCAAATACTATACCCAAAATTTTTACCTCGTCGTGCCTCAATTTTACTGCTGGTAGGTCATTTGTATCCCAGGAACCCAAAATCAAACATTCAGTTTTATTAAAATTCATTTTAAAACCTGAAGCCTGACTAAAAAAATTGGTGCACATTACCACTCTCCGGAGTGAAGCAGGATCTGTACAGATGGCAGTAACATCATCCATGTAGGCAAATACTTTGACTTGGGCCCCTCCTCCACCCGGAATAGGAACCCCTCGGACCACTTTATCTCTCCGGATCATACACAGCAGGGGTTCCATAGCACAAATAAAAAGAATTGGGGATAATGGACACCCCTGCTTCACTCCGGATTCCAACGGGATAAAATCTGTTAAAAAACCATTGACAGAAATTTGAGAAAACACATTATTATATAAAATCATAATACGAGATAAAAACATGTCGGGGATCGCCATTTGTTTTAAAACTTTAAAAAGATACTCATGCGAGACCCTGTCAAACGCCTTTTCAAAGTCCAGCGCCAACAGGGCCAGGCTCTGACTTCTATCCCTAGAGTACCATATTGCATCTCTAATAACATTTAAAATCTCAGCAATATTCCTCCCTGGTACTCCACATACTTGTTCGGGTTGTATCAATTTATTAATCACAGTTTTAAAACGACAAGCAATAATTTTAGCTAAAACTTTATAGTCCATGTTGAGGAGGGTGATAGGCCTCCAATTCCTGAGGTCATCACGAGCGCCCTTTTTCTTATAAATTAAGGACACTATCCCCCTCCTCCATGACTTAGGCAGCTCTGAACACATAAAAACCTCTTTAAAAAGTGCTAAAAGATCCTCCTTTAAAACATCCCAAAAAGTCAAATAAAATTCAACAGGTAGACCATCTGCTCCTGGGGCTTTCCCTTTTGAAAAACTTTTAAAAACACTAAAAAGTTCTTCCATGCTAAGATCTTCTATTAAAAACCCCTGGTCTACAGAACTTAACTTAAAATCCAGGATATTAAGAGCATCTTGTAAAAAAACATTATTTACACTTTTTTTACTAAAAAGGTCTCTATAAAAATTAAAAGCCACCTTCTTCATACCTTCCACAGTTGTTTCTCCATCAAGACAGGTGATCGTCTCCTTTTTCTCCATCACTTTTTTAAAAAAGAAACGTGTACACTTCTCACCTTCTTCTAAATGTTTCACTTTGGAATTAAAAATTATTTCTTTACCTTTTTGATCAAGGCACAATTGTATTTCAGTTTTTAGGCTTGCAATATCATCTTCCACCTCTAGTCCTATCTCTTTAAATTTATGGAGAGTTTGCAGTCTCATATTTAAATTTACATAAATCTGCTTTTTCCGCCGCGCCTTCCTCTTTCCAGCCCTGATAAAAAAAAACCTTATTTTATCTTTGATCACTTCCCACCAGGATAGGATTTTAATATATGGAGGCCTTAACTGTCTCCATTCCTGGTAGGCATTACAGAAGTCTGACCTCACCTGAGGGTCTTCCAGCAAATGGACCCCCAGACGCCACAAACCTCTATTTATCCTCAGCTCTCCTTGATACTCTATCTTTACGCTTAACATTTTATGATCAGAGAATAAATTAGGCATTAAAACAAATTGTACAGGGCTAAAATCCTCAGATAAAAACATAAAATCGATCCTGGAAGCCACTCCCCGACCGGACCATGTAAATCCTGGGTCCGTCGGCGAAAGCGACCTCCAGGCATCGCATAACTTAAAATCAGTCTGCAAGCTATTTAGTAAAAAACACGACTTATCTAACTTACGGATTGGGTCACCCCCTCCTCGGCGCTCATTCACATTCAGGCAATTAAAGTCCCCAGCTACCAAGAGAGGAGATGACCCTACACAGAATACCGGTAGAATTTCAAACAAACGTATACGCTCCTGTTTATCTGGTGGAGCGTACACATTAATGACACGGAAATTAAAATTATTAAAACACAAATGCACTAGGATAGCTCTGCCGGGTACAATCTCAGTAACAGAGGAGATGATGATGTTATTACCTCGGCAGAGCAGACCCACACCAGCAGACTTGTTTTCGTTCGAGCCCGACCATACAGAGGGCCCTAGTTTCCAGTCCTTTTTTATCTCGTTATACCGGATTCCATGCTGCAGACCACACTCCTGTAAAAAACATATATCAAAGTCTAATGTTTCAAAAAAATCAAAAAGAGCAGCCCTGCGGACAGGGCTCTTTAGAGATCTCACATTAAGTGAGAGACACCTCATGGATGGCATTTATGTCATGAGGGAGGAGAGATATCCTCAATGACTTCCATAAACTCCTCAATCACATCTGGCAGTGTGGAAAAAGAGTCAATGTTCTGGGGATCCGAGGAACCCGGTAATGGATACCCAGAAGAGTCCGTGTTCAGCCACATGTCTCCGCTGGGAAAACACACATCCGGAGACTCTGGATTGGCCTCCAGAAGAGTATCCCCTCGCAGCTTCTTTCCAGAAGGCTCAGGCAGCTCACTCGTACAGTCGTCCTCTGTGATAGCTACATGGCCTCTTACTTCCTGGGGGGCCTCCGGATCTGGCACAATGACCTCATCCACACCATCACCTGTAGGAGAAAAAACTGCGGTCTGCTGGCTCGAGTCCCTGGGAATGACTGGGGTCTTCGCCACAGTGCCCCCCACCGCCAACATAGTGGGGGCGCTCTGCTCCAACACACCAGCCTCATTCGAGACCTTCGACACAAGGGTTACCCCCCCAACGGGAGAGTCCCCCTGCTCCAGTCTCTGGGTGGTCCGCCCTCCGCCCTTTTTCCGGGACTTCGACACAGGAGGGCCTCCCTGAGGGCCACCACACTCCTGCTCCGTCCCCACCTTCTCCTCTGCGCCCTTGGCCTTCTCAGCCGCCTCCCCTGCTGTAGGAACAGTGGGACTTGGCTCAGGCCTTACTCCGGTCTCCGGGATACTCAGCTCAGCATGGACCGGGACAATAGCTGGTTCCTGCCTTGGCACGGGTCTCTCAGCCGCCTCTGCATACGTACGGACTTTAGTCCTATGTGGGCATCCTCGGAACATATGTCCAACCTCCCCGCATAGGTTACAAGCCTTCTTTTGAGGGCAATCCTTCATGAAGTGTCCGAATTGACCACAATTGCTGCAGCGGAATGCCCTTCTTTCCACACAATTCCCTTGGGTATGCCCCATCTTGCCACAGTTCCTGCAATACATAGGCATACCTGTGTAGAATAAGTAGCCACGGCTCTTCCCAATGGTGATGGTAGAGGGGGGATGTTCTGTTCCTCCAAAGCCCTCCGGATTTTTCTTCAGCCGCACCAGGAATTTCCGCTTGCCACACCAGAAACCAACGGCGTTTTTAACATTCCCTTGAAAGGTTACTTCATCGCAATAGCGACGCAAACAGGTTAAAATGTCCAGTACTTCCACAAAAGGATTTGGAAAGAAAACAATCATTTGTACCTCCTCTTGGACGAAAAGCAGGGAGAAGACCAGGCCCTCCAGTTCATCAGCAAAGATGTTGTCATTCACCTTTTGGACCAACTGCTGACAACAACCATGGCTCCTAAAGGTAATAGTATAAGTACCTTTCTGCTCATTGTCCTGAAAACAGAAGATGTCCTCTCTGCCGAACTCCAGGATCCCAAGAAGGACGGTGTTGCAAACGTAGCGGATTTCTTTCTCCTTCCGGAATCTCTCCAAGACCTCGATACGGACCGTGTTCCTCATCCGGGGTTCACCCGATGCAAAGGTAAGTGCAGCCGGCATCCTTCCGAGAAAGAACTCCAGCTGTAAACACAAAAAAAGGCTAGCGCCCTTTTAAGGCGATCGCAACTCGTTGCTCCGGACTAATCCTCTCTCCCTATAGCAGCAGGGGGGTGAAGCCCCTCCGAAGAGGAGCGATCCCCCCAGGCCGAGAGAGAGGGTACCGAAAGCACCCGACCTGACTACAATCTCACAGTTAAACTGATCGATCGCAGCCAAAAGGCCGAGAAGCGATGGCCTGAAATGGTTGGCCATTTCAGACGCACCCAGGCCTACAACCGACACCCATTGTGGAGACCGAGCCAAAGATTGCCGCAAGGAAGACATTTTCAGAAACTCTGGATGCATTCTCAATGACAGTTCGGGTGTGCTTGGGTTTTGGTCGGTTGTTTGGCTGTGTGTGTCTGTGTGTGCTCGTTGAAGCTGCGCCCAACGCGTTTTGAATCTGCATAACTCTGCCCACTTTGACACACCCACCATCCCCATTGTGACTGCAGGTGAAGGTTCCGTGCTAAGATTCTATCGACTGCAGGCAGCGCACCTGGTTGGTCAAAAGCATTAGAATACTCCTCACACAGGTGTATCTACAAGACACAAGACTAGCAGATTCGAGATCAGCACAGACACCAGTTTTCCTTTTTTTCAAATACCTATCATACACCGCATTTCAAAGTCGGTGGTCCACAAGAGGTAAACAATGTCTTCCAAAAGAATTCATGATCGGTGGTCACAAATGTGGTATGTATGGCAGAACTACTCATTGGATGCTTCAATTTAAATACCAAGTGCTGACAGCAGGCAGGGGCCTAATTCTGTAGATGGCACAGTATATTTGCTACACTGTAAGAAAGGCCTAATTCAGGCCTACATCTTAACACACCTGTGGCAGCAACCAGGAAAGACTGAAAATTGATTGCCTGATTGATTGATTGATTGCCTATTGAATGCAATGCAATGCTTGACATACATACATACATACATACATACATACATACATACATACATACATACATACAGAGGTGAAAGCAAGGCACACAAAATGTTGCAATTAGGCAAGTGAAATCGAGCAGCATGCTACATTTGGCAGCCAGCGGCATGTGAAATGTGCTTCCTTAACAACCCTGAAATAAATTCCCATCTAGGGTTCCAAGACAACTTGCTGTGCTGACTAATTTCCATTCAATCTGTTTTTAGAAACCGGATCAGAGAAGGAGTGCACTGTTCCCGGAGAGACTGCAATAGCGGGTCAATGCATGGAGTGGACAGAGCAAGCTCCATTTCCAGCTCCCTGTTCCAAAAAGCCATTTAATATATGGTCCCCACATGGGGGACGTATCAGATATTAAACTGATAAGAACAGATAAGGTTTCAACAAAATTTTATTTAGTCATAAGACATAGAACAACAAGAAAAAATGAAACCTTTTGTGCAAAAGAAACATAAACAATTACAATAATAAAATACAACAACATGAAACAACTTAATATAAAACAGTATTCCACATATAAAAACACCATCTACGATTCGCTTCCTTCTTCCCCACATCTTTAACATCCTTTAAGAAATAAATAAACATTTCACTAAAAGCCAATTTAATACAATCATTTACAGAGATAAAATCACGGTTAAAAAGTAAAATGTTTCTCGCTTTCCAGATTGCATTTTTGGCACAGTTTATTATACACCAGCATACTTTGAACTGGTGTGTAGTGGGGCAATTAAAAAGTCCATATAAAACATACTCATAGCTAAAATCTTTAAGACCACAAACCCATTTTAAAAGTATCCCCAATCTCCCCCAAAGTTCTTGTGCAAAACAGCAGTTCCAGAAAAGGTGCAAAACAGTCTCATCCTCTCGGCAAGAGTCTCTTGGGCACTTTGCCCGCGCCACCAGGCCTCTCCTGTGCTGGAAGTCTCTGGTTGGGAGGCACTGGTGGGCAGCCATCCATGCGATGTCTTTGTGAATGTTGGCCAAGAATTTCCCAAAAACGTTCCTCCACACACGCTTGGATCTACTCCAGGAGAAGTTGCTCACAGGGGACACTCCTTCTTCTCTTCTCAGATGAACCATCAATTTTTTTCTGTCCAGAAGGAGATCGGCATCCAAGTCCTTTAATTTATGAGTCCTTATCACCTTTTCTAAAACAATAAAATGCTTGGGCGGGCATAATAAAATGGGTGCTGATAAACATGGCCTGAACCATTTTTTAAAGATAAAACCGCAAGTATATTTTAAAAACAGACTAAAAGTAGAATTAGTGTTAAAAACTTTAAAACAAAAACAAAAGAAATTTACATATAAATACAAATGCAAGTCAGGGACATCTTTTCCTCCATTTTGTTGTTTCTTGTACATTTCCGTTCGCCTCAGCTTTTCCATTTTTGATCCCCAAATGAACATAAAAATACATCGAGTTAGTTTTTTTAGTATCAACTCAGAAGGAGGATATACCATGGCAACATAAAGCATCATAGGCAATAAAACAGATTTAATAATTAAAATTTTCCCTTCAATCGACAAGCATCTCAAATTCCAGAAGGAGAGCTTTTTCACCATTTTATGCTGTACCTCCTCCCAGCTCACGTGTCCATCATTTTTAGCATCAAATACTATACCCAAAATTTTTACCTCGTCGTGCCTCAATTTTACTGCTGGTAGGTCATTTGTATCCCAGGAACCCAAAATCAAACATTCAGTTTTATTAAAATTCATTTTAAAACCTGAAGCCTGACTAAAAAAATTGGTGCACATTACCACTCTCCGGAGTGAAGCAGGATCTGTACAGATGGCAGTAACATCATCCATGTAGGCAAATACTTTGACTTGGGCCCCTCCTCCACCCGGAATAGGAACCCCTCGGACCACTTTATCTCTCCGGATCATACACAGCAGGGGTTCCATAGCACAAATAAAAAGAATTGGGGATAATGGACACCCCTGCTTCACTCCGGATTCCAACGGGATAAAATCTGTTAAAAAACCATTGACAGAAATTTGAGAAAACACATTATTATATAAAATCATAATACGAGATAAAAACATGTCGGGGATCGCCATTTGTTTTAAAACTTTAAAAAGATACTCATGCGAGACCCTGTCAAACGCCTTTTCAAAGTCCAGCGCCAACAGGGCCAGGCTCTGACTTCTATCCCTAGAGTACCATATTGCATCTCTAATAACATTTAAAATCTCAGCAATATTCCTCCCTGGTACTCCACATACTTGTTCGGGTTGTATCAATTTATTAATCACAGTTTTAAAACAACAAGCAATAATTTTAGCTAAAACTTTATAGTCCATGTTGAGGAGGGTGATAGGCCTCCAATTCCTGAGGTCATCACGAGCGCCCTTTTTCTTATAAATTAAGGACACTATCCCCCTCCTCCATGACTTAGGCAGCTCTGAACACATAAAAACCTCTTTAAAAAGTGCTAAAAGATCCTCCTTTAAAACATCCCAAAAAGTCAAATAAAATTCAACAGGTAGACCATCTGCTCCTGGGGCTTTCCCTTTTGAAAAACTTTTAAAAACACTAAAAAGTTCTTCCATGCTAAGATCTTCTATTAAAAACCCCTGGTCTACAGAACTTAACTTAAAATCCAGGATATTAAGAGCATCTTGTAAAAAAACATTATTTACACTTTTTTTACTAAAAAGGTCTCTATAAAAATTAAAAGCCACCTTCTTCATACCTTCCACAGTTGTTTCTCCATCAAGACAGGTGATCGTCTCCTTTTTCTCCATCACTTTTTTAAAAAAGAAACGTGTACACTTCTCACCTTCTTCTAAATGTTTCACTTTGGAATTAAAAATTATTTCTTTACCTTTTTGATCAAGGCACAATTGTATTTCAGTTTTTAGGCTTGCAATATCATCTTCCACCTCTAGTCCTATCTCTTTAAATTTATGGAGAGTTTGCAGTCTCATATTTAAATTTACATAAATCTGCTTTTTCCGCCGCGCCTTCCTCTTTCCAGCCCTGATAAAAAAAAACCTTATTTTATCTTTGATCACTTCCCACCAGGATAGGATTTTAATATATGGAGGCCTTAACTGTCTCCATTCCTGGTAGGCATTACAGAAGTCTGACCTCACCTGAGGGTCTTCCAGCAAATGGACCCCCAGACGCCACAAACCTCTATTTATCCTCAGCTCTCCTTGATACTCTATCTTTACGCTTAACATTTTATGATCAGAGAATAAATTAGGCATTAAAACAAATTGTACAGGGCTAAAATCCTCAGATAAAAACATAAAATCGATCCTGGAAGCCACTCCCCGACCGGACCATGTAAATCCTGGGTCCGTCGGCGAAAGCGACCTCCAGGCATCGCATAACTTAAAATCAGTCTGCAAGCTATTTAGTAAAAAACACGACTTATCTAACTTACGGATTGGGTCACCCCCTCCTCGGCGCTCATTCACATTCAGGCAATTAAAGTCCCCAGCTACCAAGAGAGGAGATGACCCTACACAGAATACCGGTAGAATTTCAAACAAACGTATACGCTCCTGTTTATCTGGTGGAGCGTACACATTAATGACACGGAAATTAAAATTATTAAAACACAAATGCACTAGGATAGCTCTGCCGGGTACAATCTCAGTAACAGAGGAGATGATGATGTTATTACCTCGGCAGAGCAGACCCACACCAGCAGACTTGTTTTCGTTCGAGCCCGACCATACAGAGGGCCCTAGTTTCCAGTCCTTCTTTATCTCGTTATACCGGATTCCATGCTGCAGACCACACTCCTGTAAAAAACATATATCAAAGTCTAATGTTTCAAAAAAATCAAAAAGAGCAGCCCTGCGGACAGGGCTCTTTAGAGATCTCACATTAAGTGAGAGACACCTCATGGATGGCATTTATGTCATGAGGGAGGAGAGATATCCTCAATGACTTCCATAAACTCCTCAATCACATCTGGCAGTGTGGAAAAAGAGTCAATGTTCTGGGGATCCGAGGAACCCGGTAATGGATACCCAGAAGAGTCCGTGTTCAGCCACATGTCTCCGCTGGGAAAACACACATCCGGAGACTCTGGATTGGCCTCCAGAAGAGTATCCCCTCGCAGCTTCTTTCCAGAAGGCTCAGGCAGCTCACTCGTACAGTCGTCCTCTGTGATAGCTACATGGCCTCTTACTTCCTGGGGGGCCTCCGGATCTGGCACAATGACCTCATCCACACCATCACCTGTAGGAGAAAAAACTGCGGTCTGCTGGCTCGAGTCCCTGGGAATGACTGGGGTCTTCGCCACAGTGCCCCCCACCGCCAACATAGTGGGGGCGCTCTGCTCCAACACACCAGCCTCATTCGAGACCTTCGACACAAGGGTTACCCCCCCAACGGGAGAGTCCCCCTGCTCCAGTCTCTGGGTGGTCCGCCCTCCGCCCTTTTTCCGGGACTTCGACACAGGAGGGCCTCCCTGAGGGCCACCACACTCCTGCTCCGTCCCCACCTTCTCCTCTGCGCCCTTGGCCTTCTCAGCCGCCTCCCCTGCTGTAGGAACAGTGGGACTTGGCTCAGGCCTTACTCCGGTCTCCGGGATACTCAGCTCAGCATGGACCGGGACAATAGCTGGTTCCTGCCTTGGCACGGGTCTCTCAGCCGCCTCTGCATACGTACGGACTTTAGTCCTATGTGGGCATCCTCGGAACATATGTCCAACCTCCCCGCATAGGTTACAAGCCTTCTTTTGAGGGCAATCCTTCATGAAGTGTCCGAATTGACCACAATTGCTGCAGCGGAATGCCCTTCTTTCCACACAATTCCCTTGGGTATGCCCCATCTTGCCACAGTTCCTGCAATACATAGGCATACCTGTGTAGAATAAGTAGCCACGGCTCTTCCCAATGGTGATGGTAGAGGGGGGATGTTCTGTTCCTCCAAAGCCCTCCGGATTTTTCTTCAGCCGCACCAGGAATTTCCGCTTGCCACACCAGAAACCAACGGCGTTTTTAACATTCCCTTGAAAGGTTACTTCATCGCAATAGCGACGCAAACAGGTTAAAATGTCCAGTACTTCCACAAAAGGATTTGGAAAGAAAACAATCATTTGTACCTCCTCTTGGACGAAAAGCAGGGAGAAGACCAGGCCCTCCAGTTCATCAGCAAAGATGTTGTCATTCACCTTTTGGACCAACTGCTGACAACAACCATGGCTCCTAAAGGTAATAGTATAAGTACCTTTCTGCTCATTGTCCTGAAAACAGAAGATGTCCTCTCTGCCGAACTCCAGGATCCCAAGAAGGACGGTGTTGCAAACGTAGCGGATTTCTTTCTCCTTCCGGAATCTCTCCAAGACCTCGATACGGACCGTGTTCCTCATCCGGGGTTCACCCGATGCAAAGGTAAGTGCAGCCGGCATCCTTCCGAGAAAGAACTCCAGCTGTAAACACAAAAAAAGGCTAGCGCCCTTTTAAGGCGATCGCAACTCGTTGCTCCGGACTAATCCTCTCTCCCTATAGCAGCAGGGGGGTGAAGCCCCTCCGAAGAGGAGCGATCCCCCCAGGCCGAGAGAGAGGGTACCGAAAGCACCCGACCTGACTACAATCTCACAGTTAAACTGATCGATCGCAGCCAAAAGGCCGAGAAGCGATGGCCTGAAATGGTTGGCCATTTCAGACGCACCCAGGCCTACAACCGACACCCATTGTGGAGACCGAGCCAAAGATTGCCGCAAGGAAGACATTTTCAGAAACTCTGGATGCATTCTCAATGACAGTTCGGGTGTGCTTGGGTTTTGGTCGGTTGTTTGGCTGTGTGTGTCTGTGTGTGCTCGTTGAAGCTGCGCCCAACGCGTTTTGAATCTGCATAACTCTGCCCACTTTGACACACCCACCATCCCCATTGTGACTGCAGGTGAAGGTTCCGTGCTAAGATTCTATCGACTGCAGGCAGCGCACCTGGTTGGTCAAAAGCATTAGAATACTCCTCACACAGGTGTATCTACAAGACACAAGACTAGCAGATTCGAGATCAGCACAGACACCAGTTTTCCTTTTTTTCAAATACCTATCATACACCGCATTTCAAAGTCGGTGGTCCACAAGAGGTAAACAATGTCTTCCAAAAGAATTCATGATCGGTGGTCACAAATGTGGTATGTATGGCAGAACTACTCATTGGATGCTTCAATTTAAATACCAAGTGCTGACAGCAGGCAGGGGCCTAATTCTGTAGATGGCACAGTATATTTGCTACACTGTAAGAAAGGCCTAATTCAGGCCTACATCTTAACACACCTGTGGCAGCAACCAGGAAAGACTGAAAATTGATTGCCTGATTGATTGATTGATTGCCTATTGAATGCAATGCAATGCTTGACATACATACATACATACATACATACATACATACATACATACAGAGGTGAAAGCAAGGCACACAAAATGTTGCAATTAGGCAAGTGAAATCGAGCAGCATGCTACATTTGGCAGCCAGCGGCATGTGAAATGTGCTTCCTTAACAACCCTGAAATAAATTCCCATCTAGGGTTCCAAGACAACTTGCTGTGCTGACTAATTTCCATTCAATCTGTTTTTAGAAACCGGATCAGAGAAGGAGTGCACTGTTCCCGGAGAGACTGCAATAGCGGGTCAATGCATGGAGTGGACAGAGCAAGCTCCATTTCCAGCTCCCTGTTCCAAAAAGCCATTTAATATATGGTCCCCACATGGGGGACGTATCAGATATTAAACTGATAAGAACAGATAAGGTTTCAACAAAATTTTATTTAGTCATAAGACATAGAACAACAAGAAAAAATGAAACCTTTTGTGCAAAAGAAACATAAACAATTACAATAATAAAATACAACAACATGAAACAACTTAATATAAAACAGTATTCCACATATAAAAACACCATCTACGATTCGCTTCCTTCTTCCCCACATCTTTAACATCCTTTAAGAAATAAATAAACATTTCACTAAAAGCCAATTTAATACAATCATTTACAGAGATAAAATCACGGTTAAAAAGTAAAATGTTTCTCGCTTTCCAGATTGCATTTTTGGCACAGTTTATTATACACCAGCATACTTTGAACTGGTGTGTAGTGGGGCAATTAAAAAGTCCATATAAAACATACTCATAGCTAAAATCTTTAAGACCACAAACCCATTTTAAAAGTATCCCCAATCTCCCCCAAAGTTCTTGTGCAAAACAGCAGTTCCAGAAAAGGTGCAAAACAGTCTCATCCTCTCGGCAAGAGTCTCTTGGGCACTTTGCCCGCGCCACCAGGCCTCTCCTGTGCTGGAAGTCTCTGGTTGGGAGGCACTGGTGGGCAGCCATCCATGCGATGTCTTTGTGAATGTTGGCCAAGAATTTCCCAAAAACGTTCCTCCACACACGCTTGGATCTACTCCAGGAGAAGTTGCTCACAGGGGACACTCCTTCTTCTCTTCTCAGATGAACCATCAATTTTTTTCTGTCCAGAAGGAGATCGGCATCCAAGTCCTTTAATTTATAAGTCCTTATCACCTTTTCTAAAACAATAAAATGCTTGGGCGGGCATAATAAAATGGGTGCTGATAAACATGGCCTGAACCATTTTTTAAAGATAAAACCGCAAGTATATTTTAAAAACAGACTAAAAGTAGAATTAGTGTTAAAAACTTTAAAACAAAAACAAAAGAAATTTACATATAAATACAAATGCAAGTCAGGGACATCTTTTCCTCCATTTTGTTGTTTCTTGTACATTTCCGTTCGCCTCAGCTTTTCCATTTTTGATCCCCAAATGAACATAAAAATACATCGAGTTAGTTTTTTTAGTATCAACTCAGAAGGAGGATATACCATGGCAACATAAAGCATCATAGGCAATAAAACAGATTTAATAATTAAAATTTTCCCTTCAATCGACAAGCATCTCAAATTCCAGAAGGAGAGCTTTTTCACCATTTTATGCTGTACCTCCTCCCAGCTCACGTGTCCATCATTTTTAGCATCAAATACTATACCCAAAATTTTTACCTCGTCGTGCCTCAATTTTACTGCTGGTAGGTCATTTGTATCCCAGGAACCCAAAATCAAACATTCAGTTTTATTAAAATTCATTTTAAAACCTGAAGCCTGACTAAAAAAATTGGTGCACATTACCACTCTCCGGAGTGAAGCAGGATCTGTACAGATGGCAGTAACATCATCCATGTAGGCAAATACTTTGACTTGGGCCCCTCCTCCACCCGGAATAGGAACCCCTCGGACCACTTTATCTCTCCGGATCATACACAGCAGGGGTTCCATAGCACAAATAAAAAGAATTGGGGATAATGGACACCCCTGCTTCACTCCGGATTCCAACGGGATAAAATCTGTTAAAAAACCATTGACAGAAATTTGAGAAAACACATTATTATATAAAATCATAATACGAGATAAAAACATGTCGGGGATCGCCATTTGTTTTAAAACTTTAAAAAGATACTCATGCGAGACCCTGTCAAACGCCTTTTCAAAGTCCAGCGCCAACAGGGCCAGGCTCTGACTTCTATCCCTAGAGTACCATATTGCATCTCTAATAACATTTAAAATCTCAGCAATATTCCTCCCTGGTACTCCACATACTTGTTCGGGTTGTATCAATTTATTAATCACAGTTTTAAAACGACAAGCAATAATTTTAGCTAAAACTTTATAGTCCATGTTGAGGAGGGTGATAGGCCTCCAATTCCTGAGGTCATCACGAGCGCCCTTTTTCTTATAAATTAAGGACACTATCCCCCTCCTCCATGACTTAGGCAGCTCTGAACACATAAAAACCTCTTTAAAAAGTGCTAAAAGATCCTCCTTTAAAACATCCCAAAAAGTCAAATAAAATTCAACAGGTAGACCATCTGCTCCTGGGGCTTTCCCTTTTGAAAAACTTTTAAAAACACTAAAAAGTTCTTCCATGCTAAGATCTTCTATTAAAAACCCCTGGTCTACAGAACTTAACTTAAAATCCAGGATATTAAGAGCATCTTGTAAAAAAACATTATTTACACTTTTTTTACTAAAAAGGTCTCTATAAAAATTAAAAGCCACCTTCTTCATACCTTCCACAGTTGTTTCTCCATCAAGACAGGTGATCGTCTCCTTTTTCTCCATCACTTTTTTAAAAAAGAAACGTGTACACTTCTCACCTTCTTCTAAATGTTTCACTTTGGAATTAAAAATTATTTCTTTACCTTTTTGATCAAGGCACAATTGTATTTCAGTTTTTAGGCTTGCAATATCATCTTCCACCTCTAGTCCTATCTCTTTAAATTTATGGAGAGTTTGCAGTCTCATATTTAAATTTACATAAATCTGCTTTTTCCGCCGCGCCTTCCTCTTTCCAGCCCTGATAAAAAAAAACCTTATTTTATCTTTGATCACTTCCCACCAGGATAGGATTTTAATATATGGAGGCCTTAACTGTCTCCATTCCTGGTAGGCATTACAGAAGTCTGACCTCACCTGAGGGTCTTCCAGCAAATGGACCCCCAGACGCCACAAACCTCTATTTATCCTCAGCTCTCCTTGATACTCTATCTTTACGCTTAACATTTTATGATCAGAGAATAAATTAGGCATTAAAACAAATTGTACAGGGCTAAAATCCTCAGATAAAAACATAAAATCGATCCTGGAAGCCACTCCCCGACCGGACCATGTAAATCCTGGGTCCGTCGGCGAAAGCGACCTCCAGGCATCGCATAACTTAAAATCAGTCTGCAAGCTATTTAGTAAAAAACACGACTTATCTAACTTACGGATTGGGTCACCCCCTCCTCGGCGCTCATTCACATTCAGGCAATTAAAGTCCCCAGCTACCAAGAGAGGAGATGACCCTACACAGAATACCGGTAGAATTTCAAACAAACGTATACGCTCCTGTTTATCTGGTGGAGCGTACACATTAATGACACGGAAATTAAAATTATTAAAACACAAATGCACTAGGATAGCTCTGCCGGGTACAATCTCAGTAACAGAGGAGATGATGATGTTATTACCTCGGCAGAGCAGACCCACACCAGCAGACTTGTTTTCGTTCGAGCCCGACCATACAGAGGGCCCTAGTTTCCAGTCCTTTTTTATCTCGTTATACCGGATTCCATGCTGCAGACCACACTCCTGTAAAAAACATATATCAAAGTCTAATGTTTCAAAAAAATCAAAAAGAGCAGCCCTGCGGACAGGGCTCTTTAGAGATCTCACATTAAGTGAGAGACACCTCATGGATGGCATTTATGTCATGAGGGAGGAGAGATATCCTCAATGACTTCCATAAACTCCTCAATCACATCTGGCAGTGTGGAAAAAGAGTCAATGTTCTGGGGATCCGAGGAACCCGGTAATGGATACCCAGAAGAGTCCGTGTTCAGCCACATGTCTCCGCTGGGAAAACACACATCCGGAGACTCTGGATTGGCCTCCAGAAGAGTATCCCCTCGCAGCTTCTTTCCAGAAGGCTCAGGCAGCTCACTCGTACAGTCGTCCTCTGTGATAGCTACATGGCCTCTTACTTCCTGGGGGGCCTCCGGATCTGGCACAATGACCTCATCCACACCATCACCTGTAGGAGAAAAAACTGCGGTCTGCTGGCTCGAGTCCCTGGGAATGACTGGGGTCTTCGCCACAGTGCCCCCCACCGCCAACATAGTGGGGGCGCTCTGCTCCAACACACCAGCCTCATTCGAGACCTTCGACACAAGGGTTACCCCCCCAACGGGAGAGTCCCCCTGCTCCAGTCTCTGGGTGGTCCGCCCTCCGCCCTTTTTCCGGGACTTCGACACAGGAGGGCCTCCCTGAGGGCCACCACACTCCTGCTCCGTCCCCACCTTCTCCTCTGCGCCCTTGGCCTTCTCAGCCGCCTCCCCTGCTGTAGGAACAGTGGGACTTGGCTCAGGCCTTACTCCGGTCTCCGGGATACTCAGCTCAGCATGGACCGGGACAATAGCTGGTTCCTGCCTTGGCACGGGTCTCTCAGCCGCCTCTGCATACGTACGGACTTTAGTCCTATGTGGGCATCCTCGGAACATATGTCCAACCTCCCCGCATAGGTTACAAGCCTTCTTTTGAGGGCAATCCTTCATGAAGTGTCCGAATTGACCACAATTGCTGCAGCGGAATGCCCTTCTTTCCACACAATTCCCTTGGGTATGCCCCATCTTGCCACAGTTCCTGCAATACATAGGCATACCTGTGTAGAATAAGTAGCCACGGCTCTTCCCAATGGTGATGGTAGAGGGGGGATGTTCTGTTCCTCCAAAGCCCTCCGGATTTTTCTTCAGCCGCACCAGGAATTTCCGCTTGCCACACCAGAAACCAACGGCGTTTTTAACATTCCCTTGAAAGGTTACTTCATCGCAATAGCGACGCAAACAGGTTAAAATGTCCAGTACTTCCACAAAAGGATTTGGAAAGAAAACAATCATTTGTACCTCCTCTTGGACGAAAAGCAGGGAGAAGACCAGGCCCTCCAGTTCATCAGCAAAGATGTTGTCATTCACCTTTTGGACCAACTGCTGACAACAACCATGGCTCCTAAAGGTAATAGTATAAGTACCTTTCTGCTCATTGTCCTGAAAACAGAAGATGTCCTCTCTGCCGAACTCCAGGATCCCAAGAAGGACGGTGTTGCAAACGTAGCGGATTTCTTTCTCCTTCCGGAATCTCTCCAAGACCTCGATACGGACCGTGTTCCTCATCCGGGGTTCACCCGATGCAAAGGTAAGTGCAGCCGGCATCCTTCCGAGAAAGAACTCCAGCTGTAAACACAAAAAAAGGCTAGCGCCCTTTTAAGGCGATCGCAACTCGTTGCTCCGGACTAATCCTCTCTCCCTATAGCAGCAGGGGGGTGAAGCCCCTCCGAAGAGGAGCGATCCCCCCAGGCCGAGAGAGAGGGTACCGAAAGCACCCGACCTGACTACAATCTCACAGTTAAACTGATCGATCGCAGCCAAAAGGCCGAGAAGCGATGGCCTGAAATGGTTGGCCATTTCAGACGCACCCAGGCCTACAACCGACACCCATTGTGGAGACCGAGCCAAAGATTGCCGCAAGGAAGACATTTTCAGAAACTCTGGATGCATTCTCAATGACAGTTCGGGTGTGCTTGGGTTTTGGTCGGTTGTTTGGCTGTGTGTGTCTGTGTGTGCTCGTTGAAGCTGCGCCCAACGCGTTTTGAATCTGCATAACTCTGCCCACTTTGACACACCCACCATCCCCATTGTGACTGCAGGTGAAGGTTCCGTGCTAAGATTCTATCGACTGCAGGCAGCGCACCTGGTTGGTCAAAAGCATTAGAATACTCCTCACACAGGTGTATCTACAAGACACAAGACTAGCAGATTCGAGATCAGCACAGACACCAGTTTTCCTTTTTTTCAAATACCTATCATACACCGCATTTCAAAGTCGGTGGTCCACAAGAGGTAAACAATGTCTTCCAAAAGAATTCATGATCGGTGGTCACAAATGTGGTATGTATGGCAGAACTACTCATTGGATGCTTCAATTTAAATACCAAGTGCTGACAGCAGGCAGGGGCCTAATTCTGTAGATGGCACAGTATATTTGCTACACTGTAAGAAAGGCCTAATTCAGGCCTACATCTTAACACACCTGTGGCAGCAACCAGGAAAGACTGAAAATTGATTGCCTGATTGATTGATTGATTGCCTATTGAATGCAATGCAATGCTTGACATACATACATACATACATACATACATACATACATACATACATACAGAGGTGAAAGCAAGGCACACAAAATGTTGCAATTAGGCAAGTGAAATCGAGCAGCATGCTACATTTGGCAGCCAGCGGCATGTGAAATGTGCTTCCTTAACAACCCTGAAATAAATTCCCATCTAGGGTTCCAAGACAACTTGCTGTGCTGACTAATTTCCATTCAATCTGTTTTTAGAAACCGGATCAGAGAAGGAGTGCACTGTTCCCGGAGAGACTGCAATAGCGGGTCAATGCATGGAGTGGACAGAGCAAGCTCCATTTCCAGCTCCCTGTTCCAAAAAGCCATTTAATATATGGTCCCCACATGGGGGACGTATCAGATATTAAACTGATAAGAACAGATAAGGTTTCAACAAAATTTTATTTAGTCATAAGACATAGAACAACAAGAAAAAATGAAACCTTTTGTGCAAAAGAAACATAAACAATTACAATAATAAAATACAACAACATGAAACAACTTAATATAAAACAGTATTCCACATATAAAAACACCATCTACGATTCGCTTCCTTCTTCCCCACATCTTTAACATCCTTTAAGAAATAAATAAACATTTCACTAAAAGCCAATTTAATACAATCATTTACAGAGATAAAATCACGGTTAAAAAGTAAAATGTTTCTCGCTTTCCAGATTGCATTTTTGGCACAGTTTATTATACACCAGCATACTTTGAACTGGTGTGTAGTGGGGCAATTAAAAAGTCCATATAAAACATACTCATAGCTAAAATCTTTAAGACCACAAACCCATTTTAAAAGTATCCCCAATCTCCCCCAAAGTTCTTGTGCAAAACAGCAGTTCCAGAAAAGGTGCAAAACAGTCTCATCCTCTCGGCAAGAGTCTCTTGGGCACTTTGCCCGCGCCACCAGGCCTCTCCTGTGCTGGAAGTCTCTGGTTGGGAGGCACTGGTGGGCAGCCATCCATGCGATGTCTTTGTGAATGTTGGCCAAGAATTTCCCAAAAACGTTCCTCCACACACGCTTGGATCTACTCCAGGAGAAGTTGCTCACAGGGGACACTCCTTCTTCTCTTCTCAGATGAACCATCAATTTTTTTCTGTCCAGAAGGAGATCGGCATCCAAGTCCTTTAATTTATGAGTCCTTATCACCTTTTCTAAAACAATAAAATGCTTGGGCGGGCATAATAAAATGGGTGCTGATAAACATGGCCTGAACCATTTTTTAAAGATAAAACCGCAAGTATATTTTAAAAACAGACTAAAAGTAGAATTAGTGTTAAAAACTTTAAAACAAAAACAAAAGAAATTTACATATAAATACAAATGCAAGTCAGGGACATCTTTTCCTCCATTTTGTTGTTTCTTGTACATTTCCGTTCGCCTCAGCTTTTCCATTTTTGATCCCCAAATGAACATAAAAATACATCGAGTTAGTTTTTTTAGTATCAACTCAGAAGGAGGATATACCATGGCAACATAAAGCATCATAGGCAATAAAACAGATTTAATAATTAAAATTTTCCCTTCAATCGACAAGCATCTCAAATTCCAGAAGGAGAGCTTTTTCACCATTTTATGCTGTACCTCCTCCCAGCTCACGTGTCCATCATTTTTAGCATCAAATACTATACCCAAAATTTTTACCTCGTCGTGCCTCAATTTTACTGCTGGTAGGTCATTTGTATCCCAGGAACCCAAAATCAAACATTCAGTTTTATTAAAATTCATTTTAAAACCTGAAGCCTGACTAAAAAAATTGGTGCACATTACCACTCTCCGGAGTGAAGCAGGATCTGTACAGATGGCAGTAACATCATCCATGTAGGCAAATACTTTGACTTGGGCCCCTCCTCCACCCGGAATAGGAACCCCTCGGACCACTTTATCTCTCCGGATCATACACAGCAGGGGTTCCATAGCACAAATAAAAAGAATTGGGGATAATGGACACCCCTGCTTCACTCCGGATTCCAACGGGATAAAATCTGTTAAAAAACCATTGACAGAAATTTGAGAAAACACATTATTATATAAAATCATAATACGAGATAAAAACATGTCGGGGATCGCCATTTGTTTTAAAACTTTAAAAAGATACTCATGCGAGACCCTGTCAAACGCCTTTTCAAAGTCCAGCGCCAACAGGGCCAGGCTCTGACTTCTATCCCTAGAGTACCATATTGCATCTCTAATAACATTTAAAATCTCAGCAATATTCCTCCCTGGTACTCCACATACTTGTTCGGGTTGTATCAATTTATTAATCACAGTTTTAAAACGACAAGCAATAATTTTAGCTAAAACTTTATAGTCCATGTTGAGGAGGGTGATAGGCCTCCAATTCCTGAGGTCATCACGAGCGCCCTTTTTCTTATAAATTAAGGACACTATCCCCCTCCTCCATGACTTAGGCAGCTCTGAACACATAAAAACCTCTTTAAAAAGTGCTAAAAGATCCTCCTTTAAAACATCCCAAAAAGTCAAATAAAATTCAACAGGTAGACCATCTGCTCCTGGGGCTTTCCCTTTTGAAAAACTTTTAAAAACACTAAAAAGTTCTTCCATGCTAAGATCTTCTATTAAAAACCCCTGGTCTACAGAACTTAACTTAAAATCCAGGATATTAAGAGCATCTTGTAAAAAAACATTATTTACACTTTTTTTACTAAAAAGGTCTCTATAAAAATTAAAAGCCACCTTCTTCATACCTTCCACAGTTGTTTCTCCATCAAGACAGGTGATCGTCTCCTTTTTCTCCATCACTTTTTTAAAAAAGAAACGTGTACACTTCTCACCTTCTTCTAAATGTTTCACTTTGGAATTAAAAATTATTTCTTTACCTTTTTGATCAAGGCACAATTGTATTTCAGTTTTTAGGCTTGCAATATCATCTTCCACCTCTAGTCCTATCTCTTTAAATTTATGGAGAGTTTGCAGTCTCATATTTAAATTTACATAAATCTGCTTTTTCCGCCGCGCCTTCCTCTTTCCAGCCCTGATAAAAAAAAACCTTATTTTATCTTTGATCACTTCCCACCAGGATAGGATTTTAATATATGGAGGCCTTAACTGTCTCCATTCCTGGTAGGCATTACAGAAGTCTGACCTCACCTGAGGGTCTTCCAGCAAATGGACCCCCAGACGCCACAAACCTCTATTTATCCTCAGCTCTCCTTGATATTCTATCTTTACGCTTAACATTTTATGATCAGAGAATAAATTAGGCATTAAAACAAATTGTACAGGGCTAAAATCCTCAGATAAAAACATAAAATCGATCCTGGAAGCCACTCCCCGACCGGACCATGTAAATCCTGGGTCCGTCGGCGAAAGCGACCTCCAGGCATCGCATAACTTAAAATCAGTCTGCAAGCTATTTAGTAAAAAACACGACTTATCTAACTTACGGATTGGGTCACCCCCTCCTCGGCGCTCATTCACATTCAGGCAATTAAAGTCCCCAGCTACCAAGAGAGGAGATGACCCTACACAGAATACCGGTAGAATTTCAAACAAACGTATACGCTCCTGTTTATCTGGTGGAGCGTACACATTAATGACACGGAAATTAAAATTATTAAAACACAAATGCACTAGGATAGCTCTGCCGGGTACAATCTCAGTAACAGAGGAGATGATGATGTTATTACCTCGGCAGAGCAGACCCACACCAGCAGACTTGTTTTCGTTCGAGCCCGACCATACAGAGGGCCCTAGTTTCCAGTCCTTTTTTATCTCGTTATACCGGATTCCATGCTGCAGACCACACTCCTGTAAAAAACATATATCAAAGTCTAATGTTTCAAAAAAATCAAAAAGAGCAGCCCTGCGGACAGGGCTCTTTAGAGATCTCACATTAAGTGAGAGACACCTCATGGATGGCATTTATGTCATGAGGGAGGAGAGATATCCTCAATGACTTCCATAAACTCCTCAATCACATCTGGCAGTGTGGAAAAAGAGTCAATGTTCTGGGGATCCGAGGAACCCGGTAATGGATACCCAGAAGAGTCCGTGTTCAGCCACATGTCTCCGCTGGGAAAACACACATCCGGAGACTCTGGATTGGCCTCCAGAAGAGTATCCCCTCGCAGCTTCTTTCCAGAAGGCTCAGGCAGCTCACTCGTACAGTCGTCCTCTGTGATAGCTACATGGCCTCTTACTTCCTGGGGGGCCTCCGGATCTGGCACAATGACCTCATCCACACCATCACCTGTAGGAGAAAAAACTGCGGTCTGCTGGCTCGAGTCCCTGGGAATGACTGGGGTCTTCGCCACAGTGCCCCCCACCGCCAACATAGTGGGGGCGCTCTGCTCCAACACACCAGCCTCATTCGAGACCTTCGACACAAGGGTTACCCCCCCAACGGGAGAGTCCCCCTGCTCCAGTCTCTGGGTGGTCCGCCCTCCGCCCTTTTTCCGGGACTTCGACACAGGAGGGCCTCCCTGAGGGCCACCACACTCCTGCTCCGTCCCCACCTTCTCCTCTGCGCCCTTGGCCTTCTCAGCCGCCTCCCCTGCTGTAGGAACAGTGGGACTTGGCTCAGGCCTTACTCCGGTCTCCGGGATACTCAGCTCAGCATGGACCGGGACAATAGCTGGTTCCTGCCTTGGCACGGGTCTCTCAGCCGCCTCTGCATACGTACGGACTTTAGTCCTATGTGGGCATCCTCGGAACATATGTCCAACCTCCCCGCATAGGTTACAAGCCTTCTTTTGAGGGCAATCCTTCATGAAGTGTCCGAATTGACCACAATTGCTGCAGCGGAATGCCCTTCTTTCCACACAATTCCCTTGGGTATGCCCCATCTTGCCACAGTTCCTGCAATACATAGGCATACCTGTGTAGAATAAGTAGCCACGGCTCTTCCCAATGGTGATGGTAGAGGGGGGATGTTCTGTTCCTCCAAAGCCCTCCGGATTTTTCTTCAGCCGCACCAGGAATTTCCGCTTGCCACACCAGAAACCAACGGCGTTTTTAACATTCCCTTGAAAGGTTACTTCATCGCAATAGCGACGCAAACAGGTTAAAATGTCCAGTACTTCCACAAAAGGATTTGGAAAGAAAACAATCATTTGTACCTCCTCTTGGACGAAAAGCAGGGAGAAGACCAGGCCCTCCAGTTCATCAGCAAAGATGTTGTCATTCACCTTTTGGACCAACTGCTGACAACAACCATGGCTCCTAAAGGTAATAGTATAAGTACCTTTCTGCTCATTGTCCTGAAAACAGAAGATGTCCTCTCTGCCGAACTCCAGGATCCCAAGAAGGACGGTGTTGCAAACGTAGCGGATTTCTTTCTCCTTCCGGAATCTCTCCAAGACCTCGATACGGACCGTGTTCCTCATCCGGGGTTCACCCGATGCAAAGGTAAGTGCAGCCGGCATCCTTCCGAGAAAGAACTCCAGCTGTAAACACAAAAAAAGGCTAGCGCCCTTTTAAGGCGATCGCAACTCGTTGCTCCGGACTAATCCTCTCTCCCTATAGCAGCAGGGGGGTGAAGCCCCTCCGAAGAGGAGCGATCCCCCCAGGCCGAGAGAGAGGGTACCGAAAGCACCCGACCTGACTACAATCTCACAGTTAAACTGATCGATCGCAGCCAAAAGGCCGAGAAGCGATGGCCTGAAATGGTTGGCCATTTCAGACGCACCCAGGCCTACAACCGACACCCATTGTGGAGACCGAGCCAAAGATTGCCGCAAGGAAGACATTTTCAGAAACTCTGGATGCATTCTCAATGACAGTTCGGGTGTGCTTGGGTTTTGGTCGGTTGTTTGGCTGTGTGTGTCTGTGTGTGCTCGTTGAAGCTGCGCCCAACGCGTTTTGAATCTGCATAACTCTGCCCACTTTGACACACCCACCATCCCCATTGTGACTGCAGGTGAAGGTTCCGTGCTAAGATTCTATCGACTGCAGGCAGCGCACCTGGTTGGTCAAAAGCATTAGAATACTCCTCACACAGGTGTATCTACAAGACACAAGACTAGCAGATTCGAGATCAGCACAGACACCAGTTTTCCTTTTTTTCAAATACCTATCATACACCGCATTTCAAAGTCGGTGGTCCACAAGAGGTAAACAATGTCTTCCAAAAGAATTCATGATCGGTGGTCACAAATGTGGTATGTATGGCAGAACTACTCATTGGATGCTTCAATTTAAATACCAAGTGCTGACAGCAGGCAGGGGCCTAATTCTGTAGATGGCACAGTATATTTGCTACACTGTAAGAAAGGCCTAATTCAGGCCTACATCTTAACACACCTGTGGCAGCAACCAGGAAAGACTGAAAATTGATTGCCTGATTGATTGATTGATTGCCTATTGAATGCAATGCAATGCTTGACATACATACATACATACATACATACATACATACATACATACATACATACAGAGGTGAAAGCAAGGCACACAAAATGTTGCAATTAGGCAAGTGAAATCGAGCAGCATGCTACATTTGGCAGCCAGCGGCATGTGAAATGTGCTTCCTTAACAACCCTGAAATAAATTCCCATCTAGGGTTCCAAGACAACTTGCTGTGCTGACTAATTTCCATTCAATCTGTTTTTAGAAACCGGATCAGAGAAGGAGTGCACTGTTCCCGGAGAGACTGCAATAGCGGGTCAATGCATGGAGTGGACAGAGCAAGCTCCATTTCCAGCTCCCTGTTCCAAAAAGCCATTTAATATATGGTCCCCACATGGGGGACGTATCAGATATTAAACTGATAAGAACAGATACTACACTTGATCTTAGCCATAGGAGGCCGAGAAGCGATGGCCTGAAATGGTTGGCCATTTCAGACGCACCCAGGCCTACAACCGACACCCATTGTGGAGACCGAGCCAAAGATTGCCGCAAGGAAGACATTTTCAGAAACTCTGGATGCATTCTCAATGACAGTTCGGGTGTGCTTGGGTTTTGGTCGGTTGTTTGGCTGTGTGTGTCTGTGTGTGCTCGTTGAAGCTGCGCCCAACGCGTTTTGAATCTGCATAACTCTGCCCACTTTGACACACCCACCATCCCCATTGTGACTGCAGGTGAAGGTTCCGTGCTAAGATTCTATCGACTGCAGGCAGCGCACCTGGTTGGTCAAAAGCATTAGAATACTCCTCACACAGGTGTATCTACAAGACACAAGACTAGCAGATTCGAGATCAGCACAGACACCAGTTTTCCTTTTTTTCAAATACCTATCATACACCGCATTTCAAAGTCGGTGGTCCACAAGAGGTAAACAATGTCTTCCAAAAGAATTCATGATCGGTGGTCACAAATGTGGTATGTATGGCAGAACTACTCATTGGATGCTTCAATTTAAATACCAAGTGCTGACAGCAGGCAGGGGCCTAATTCTGTAGATGGCACAGTATATTTGCTACACTGTAAGAAAGGCCTAATTCAGGCCTACATCTTAACACACCTGTGGCAGCAACCAGGAAAGACTGAAAATTGATTGCCTGATTGATTGATTGATTGATTGCCTATTGAATGCAATGCAATGCTTGACATACATACATACATACATACATACATACATACATACATACATACATACAGAGGTGAAAGCAAGGCACACAAAATGTTGCAATTAGGCAAGTGAAATCGAGCAGCATGCTACATTTGGCAGCCAGCGGCATGTGAAATGTGCTTCCTTAACAACCCTGAAATAAATTCCCATCTAGGGTTCCAAGACAACTTGCTGTGCTGACTAATTTCCATTCAATCTGTTTTTAGAAACCGGATCAGAGAAGGAGTGCACTGTTCCCGGAGAGACTGCAATAGCGGGTCAATGCATGGAGTGGACAGAGCAAGCTCCATTTCCAGCTCCCTGTTCCAAAAAGCCATTTAATATATGGTCCCCACATGGGGGACGTATCAGATATTAAACTGATAAGAACAGATAAGGTTTCAACAAAATTTTATTTAGTCATAAGACATAGAACAACAAGAAAAAATGAAACCTTTTGTGCAAAAGAAACATAAACAATTACAATAATAAAATACAACAACATGAAACAACTTAATATAAAACAGTATTCCACATATAAAAACACCATCTACGATTCGCTTCCTTCTTCCCCACATCTTTAACATCCTTTAAGAAATAAATAAACATTTCACTAAAAGCCAATTTAATACAATCATTTACAGAGATAAAATCACGGTTAAAAAGTAAAATGTTTCTCGCTTTCCAGATTGCATTTTTGGCACAGTTTATTATACACCAGCATACTTTGAACTGGTGTGTAGTGGGGCAATTAAAAAGTCCATATAAAACATACTCATAGCTAAAATCTTTAAGACCACAAACCCATTTTAAAAGTATCCCCAATCTCCCCCAAAGTTCTTGTGCAAAACAGCAGTTCCAGAAAAGGTGCAAAACAGTCTCATCCTCTCGGCAAGAGTCTCTTGGGCACTTTGCCCGCGCCACCAGGCCTCTCCTGTGCTGGAAGTCTCTGGTTGGGAGGCACTGGTGGGCAGCCATCCATGCGATGTCTTTGTGAATGTTGGCCAAGAATTTCCCAAAAACGTTCCTCCACACACGCTTGGATCTACTCCAGGAGAAGTTGCTCACAGGGGACACTCCTTCTTCTCTTCTCAGATGAACCATCAATTTTTTTCTGTCCAGAAGGAGATCGGCATCCAAGTCCTTTAATTTATAAGTCCTTATCACCTTTTCTAAAACAATAAAATGCTTGGGCGGGCATAATAAAATGGGTGCTGATAAACATGGCCTGAACCATTTTTTAAAGATAAAACCGCAAGTATATTTTAAAAACAGACTAAAAGTAGAATTAGTGTTAAAAACTTTAAAACAAAAACAAAAGAAATTTACATATAAATACAAATGCAAGTCAGGGACATCTTTTCCTCCATTTTGTTGTTTCTTGTACATTTCCGTTCGCCTCAGCTTTTCCATTTTTGATCCCCAAATGAACATAAAAATACATCGAGTTAGTTTTTTTAGTATCAACTCAGAAGGAGGATATACCATGGCAACATAAAGCATCATAGGCAATAAAACAGATTTAATAATTAAAATTTTCCCTTCAATCGACAAGCATCTCAAATTCCAGAAGGAGAGCTTTTTCACCATTTTATGCTGTACCTCCTCCCAGCTCACGTGTCCATCATTTTTAGCATCAAATACTATACCCAAAATTTTTACCTCGTCGTGCCTCAATTTTACTGCTGGTAGGTCATTTGTATCCCAGGAACCCAAAATCAAACATTCAGTTTTATTAAAATTCATTTTAAAACCTGAAGCCTGACTAAAAAAATTGGTGCACATTACCACTCTCCGGAGTGAAGCAGGATCTGTACAGATGGCAGTAACATCATCCATGTAGGCAAATACTTTGACTTGGGCCCCTCCTCCACCCGGAATAGGAACCCCTCGGACCACTTTATCTCTCCGGATCATACACAGCAGGGGTTCCATAGCACAAATAAAAAGAATTGGGGATAATGGACACCCCTGCTTCACTCCGGATTCCAACGGGATAAAATCTGTTAAAAAACCATTGACAGAAATTTGAGAAAACACATTATTATATAAAATCATAATACGAGATAAAAACATGTCGGGGATCGCCATTTGTTTTAAAACTTTAAAAAGATACTCATGCGAGACCCTGTCAAACGCCTTTTCAAAGTCCAGCGCCAACAGGGCCAGGCTCTGACTTCTATCCCTAGAGTACCATATTGCATCTCTAATAACATTTAAAATCTCAGCAATATTCCTCCCTGGTACTCCACATACTTGTTCGGGTTGTATCAATTTATTAATCACAGTTTTAAAACGACAAGCAATAATTTTAGCTAAAACTTTATAGTCCATGTTGAGGAGGGTGATAGGCCTCCAATTCCTGAGGTCATCACGAGCGCCCTTTTTCTTATAAATTAAGGACACTATCCCCCTCCTCCATGACTTAGGCAGCTCTGAACACATAAAAACCTCTTTAAAAAGTGCTAAAAGATCCTCCTTTAAAACATCCCAAAAAGTCAAATAAAATTCAACAGGTAGACCATCTGCTCCTGGGGCTTTCCCTTTTGAAAAACTTTTAAAAACACTAAAAAGTTCTTCCATGCTAAGATCTTCTATTAAAAACCCCTGGTCTACAGAACTTAACTTAAAATCCAGGATATTAAGAGCATCTTGTAAAAAAACATTATTTACACTTTTTTTACTAAAAAGGTCTCTATAAAAATTAAAAGCCACCTTCTTCATACCTTCCACAGTTGTTTCTCCATCAAGACAGGTGATCGTCTCCTTTTTCTCCATCACTTTTTTAAAAAAGAAACGTGTACACTTCTCACCTTCTTCTAAATGTTTCACTTTGGAATTAAAAATTATTTCTTTACCTTTTTGATCAAGGCACAATTGTATTTCAGTTTTTAGGCTTGCAATATCATCTTCCACCTCTAGTCCTATCTCTTTAAATTTATGGAGAGTTTGCAGTCTCATATTTAAATTTACATAAATCTGCTTTTTCCGCCGCGCCTTCCTCTTTCCAGCCCTGATAAAAAAAAACCTTATTTTATCTTTGATCACTTCCCACCAGGATAGGATTTTAATATATGGAGGCCTTAACTGTCTCCATTCCTGGTAGGCATTACAGAAGTCTGACCTCACCTGAGGGTCTTCCAGCAAATGGACCCCCAGACGCCACAAACCTCTATTTATCCTCAGCTCTCCTTGATACTCTATCTTTACGCTTAACATTTTATGATCAGAGAATAAATTAGGCATTAAAACAAATTGTACAGGGCTAAAATCCTCAGATAAAAACATAAAATCGATCCTGGAAGCCACTCCCCGACCGGACCATGTAAATCCTGGGTCCGTCGGCGAAAGCGACCTCCAGGCATCGCATAACTTAAAATCAGTCTGCAAGCTATTTAGTAAAAAACACGACTTATCTAACTTACGGATTGGGTCACCCCCTCCTCGGCGCTCATTCACATTCAGGCAATTAAAGTCCCCAGCTACCAAGAGAGGAGATGACCCTACACAGAATACCGGTAGAATTTCAAACAAACGTATACGCTCCTGTTTATCTGGTGGAGCGTACACATTAATGACACGGAAATTAAAATTATTAAAACACAAATGCACTAGGATAGCTCTGCCGGGTACAATCTCAGTAACAGAGGAGATGATGATGTTATTACCTCGGCAGAGCAGACCCACACCAGCAGACTTGTTTTCGTTCGAGCCCGACCATACAGAGGGCCCTAGTTTCCAGTCCTTTTTTATCTCGTTATACCGGATTCCATGCTGCAGACCACACTCCTGTAAAAAACATATATCAAAGTCTAATGTTTCAAAAAAATCAAAAAGAGCAGCCCTGCGGACAGGGCTCTTTAGAGATTTCACATTAAGTGAGAGACACCTCATGGATGGCATTTATGTCATGAGGGAGGAGAGATATCCTCAATGACTTCCATAAACTCCTCAATCACATCTGGCAGTGTGGAAAAAGAGTCAATGTTCTGGGGATCCGAGGAACCCGGTAATGGATACCCAGAAGAGTCCGTGTTCAGCCACATGTCTCCGCTGGGAAAACACACATCCGGAGACTCTGGATTGGCCTCCAGAAGAGTATCCCCTCGCAGCTTCTTTCCAGAAGGCTCAGGCAGCTCACTCGTACAGTCGTCCTCTGTGATAGCTACATGGCCTCTTACTTCCTGGGGGGCCTCCGGATCTGGCACAATGACCTCATCCACACCATCACCTGTAGGAGAAAAAACTGCGGTCTGCTGGCTCGAGTCCCTGGGAATGACTGGGGTCTTCGCCACAGTGCCCCCCACCGCCAACATAGTGGGGGCGCTCTGCTCCAACACACCAGCCTCATTCGAGACCTTCGACACAAGGGTTACCCCCCCAACGGGAGAGTCCCCCTGCTCCAGTCTCTGGGTGGTCCGCCCTCCGCCCTTTTTCCGGGACTTCGACACAGGAGGGCCTCCCTGAGGGCCACCACACTCCTGCTCCGTCCCCACCTTCTCCTCTGCGCCCTTGGCCTTCTCAGCCGCCTCCCCTGCTGTAGGAACAGTGGGACTTGGCTCAGGCCTTACTCCGGTCTCCGGGATACTCAGCTCAGCATGGACCGGGACAATAGCTGGTTCCTGCCTTGGCACGGGTCTCTCAGCCGCCTCTGCATACGTACGGACTTTAGTCCTATGTGGGCATCCTCGGAACATATGTCCAACCTCCCCGCATAGGTTACAAGCCTTCTTTTGAGGGCAATCCTTCATGAAGTGTCCGAATTGACCACAATTGCTGCAGCGGAATGCCCTTCTTTCCACACAATTCCCTTGGGTATGCCCCATCTTGCCACAGTTCCTGCAATACATAGGCATACCTGTGTAGAATAAGTAGCCACGGCTCTTCCCAATGGTGATGGTAGAGGGGGGATGTTCTGTTCCTCCAAAGCCCTCCGGATTTTTCTTCAGCCGCACCAGGAATTTCCGCTTGCCACACCAGAAACCAACGGCGTTTTTAACATTCCCTTGAAAGGTTACTTCATCGCAATAGCGACGCAAACAGGTTAAAATGTCCAGTACTTCCACAAAAGGATTTGGAAAGAAAACAATCATTTGTACCTCCTCTTGGACGAAAAGCAGGGAGAAGACCAGGCCCTCCAGTTCATCAGCAAAGATGTTGTCATTCACCTTTTGGACCAACTGCTGACAACAACCATGGCTCCTAAAGGTAATAGTATAAGTACCTTTCTGCTCATTGTCCTGAAAACAGAAGATGTCCTCTCTGCCGAACTCCAGGATCCCAAGAAGGACGGTGTTGCAAACGTAGCGGATTTCTTTCTCCTTCCGGAATCTCTCCAAGACCTCGATACGGACCGTGTTCCTCATCCGGGGTTCACCCGATGCAAAGGTAAGTGCAGCCGGCATCCTTCCGAGAAAGAACTCCAGCTGTAAACACAAAAAAAGGCTAGCGCCCTTTTAAGGCGATCGCAACTCGTTGCTCCGGACTAATCCTCTCTCCCTATAGCAGCAGGGGGGTGAAGCCCCTCCGAAGAGGAGCGATCCCCCCAGGCCGAGAGAGAGGGTACCGAAAGCACCCGACCTGACTACAATCTCACAGTTAAACTGATCGATCGCAGCCAAAAGGCCGAGAAGCGATGGCCTGAAATGGTTGGCCATTTCAGACGCACCCAGGCCTACAACCGACACCCATTGTGGAGACCGAGCCAAAGATTGCCGCAAGGAAGACATTTTCAGAAACTCTGGATGCATTCTCAATGACAGTTCGGGTGTGCTTGGGTTTTGGTCGGTTGTTTGGCTGTGTGTGTCTGTGTGTGCTCGTTGAAGCTGCGCCCAACGCGTTTTGAATCTGCATAACTCTGCCCACTTTGACACACCCACCATCCCCATTGTGACTGCAGGTGAAGGTTCCGTGCTAAGATTCTATCGACTGCAGGCAGCGCACCTGGTTGGTCAAAAGCATTAGAATACTCCTCACACAGGTGTATCTACAAGACACAAGACTAGCAGATTCGAGATCAGCACAGACACCAGTTTTCCTTTTTTTCAAATACCTATCATACACCGCATTTCAAAGTCGGTGGTCCACAAGAGGTAAACAATGTCTTCCAAAAGAATTCATGATCGGTGGTCACAAATGTGGTATGTATGGCAGAACTACTCATTGGATGCTTCAATTTAAATACCAAGTGCTGACAGCAGGCAGGGGCCTAATTCTGTAGATGGCACAGTATATTTGCTACACTGTAAGAAAGGCCTAATTCAGGCCTACATCTTAACACACCTGTGGCAGCAACCAGGAAAGACTGAAAATTGATTGCCTGATTGATTGATTGATTGCCTATTGAATGCAATGCAATGCTTGACATACATACATACATACATACATACATACATACATACAGAGGTGAAAGCAAGGCACACAAAATGTTGCAATTAGGCAAGTGAAATCGAGCAGCATGCTACATTTGGCAGCCAGCGGCATGTGAAATGTGCTTCCTTAACAACCCTGAAATAAATTCCCATCTAGGGTTCCAAGACAACTTGCTGTGCTGACTAATTTCCATTCAATCTGTTTTTAGAAACCGGATCAGAGAAGGAGTGCACTGTTCCCGGAGAGACTGCAATAGCGGGTCAATGCGGGTCTCCTCCTCCTCTCACCTTCCCCTTACTGTTGGGGTTCCTCAAGGATCAGTCCTAGGCCCCCTCCTCTTCTCTTTGTATACTGCCCCTATTGGACAAACAATCAGTAGATTTGGCTTCCAGTACCATCTCTATGCTGACGACACCCAACTATACACTTCTTCTCCTGATCTCACGCCTGCCTTATTAGAAAACACCAGTGATTGTCTTACCGCTGTCTCTAGCATCATGTCCTCCCTCTATCTGAAACTAAACCTGTCAAAAACTGAACTCCTCGTGTTCTCTCCCTCTACTAACCTACCTTTGCCTGACATTGCCATCTCCGTTTGCGGTTCCACCATTACTCCAAAGCAACATGCCCGCTGCCTTGGGGTCATCCTTGATTCTGACCTTTCATTCACCCCCCACATCCGATCACTGGCTCGCTCTTCTTACCTGCATCTCAAAAACATTTCTAGAATTCGCCCTTTTCTTACTTTCGACTCTGCAAAAACTCTTACTGTTTCACTTATTCATTCTCGTCTGGACTATTGTAACTCTCTACTAATCGGCCTTCCTCTTACCAAACTCTCCCCGCTCCAATCTGTCCTGAATGCTGCTGCCAGGATCATATTCCTCACCAACCGTTACACCGATGCCTCTACCTTGTGCCAGTCATTACACTGGTTACCCATCCACTCAAGAATCCAGTACAAAACTACTACCCTCATCCACAAAGCACTCCATGGCTCAGCACCACCCTACATCTCCTCTCTGGTCTCAGTCTACCACCCTACCCGTGCCCTCCGCTCCGCTGATGACCTCAGGTTAGCATCCTCAATAATCAGAACCTCCCATTCCCGTCTCCAAGACTTTACACGTGCTGCGCCGATTCTTTGGAATGCACTACCTAGGATAATACGATTAATCCCCAATCCCCACAGTTTTAAGCGTGCCCTAAAAACTCATTTGTTCAGACTGGCCTACCGCCTCAATGCATTAACCTAACGATCCCTGTGTGGCCTATACTAAAAAAAAAAAAAAAAAAAAATTAATTAACTGGTTCATGCAGCTTTACATGAACACCCAAGCCTTACACTATGGCTGGTCCGAATAACTATAGCAATTGTTACCATCCACCTCTCGTGTCTCCCCTTTTCCTCATAGTTTGTAAGCTTACGAGCAGGGCCCTCACTCCTCTTGGTATCTGTTTTGAACTGTATTTCTGTTATGCTGTAATGTCTATTGTATGTACAAGTCCCCTCTATAATTTGTAAAGCGCTGCGGAATATGTTGGCGCTATATAAATAAAATTATTATTATTATTATTATTATTAATGCATGGAGTGGACAGAGCAAGCTCCATTTCCAGCTCCCTGTTCCAAAAAGCCATTTAATATATGGTCCCCACATGGGGGACGTATCAGATATTAAACTGATAAGAACAGATACTACACTTGATCTTAGCCATAGGAGGCCGAGAAGCGATGGCCTGAAATGGTTGGCCATTTCAGACGCACCCAGGCCTACAACCGACACCCATTGTGGAGACCGAGCCAAAGATTGCCGCAAGGAAGACATTTTCAGAAACTCTGGATGCATTCTCAATGACAGTTCGGGTGTGCTTGGGTTTTGGTCGGTTGTTTGGCTGTGTGTGTCTGTGTGTGCTCGTTGAAGCTGCGCCCAACGCGTTTTGAATCTGCATAACTCTGCCCACTTTGACACACCCACCATCCCCATTGTGACTGCAGGTGAAGGTTCCGTGCTAAGATTCTATCGACTGCAGGCAGCGCACCTGGTTGGTCAAAAGCATTAGAATACTCCTCACACAGGTGTATCTACAAGACACAAGACTAGCAGATTCGAGATCAGCACAGACACCAGTTTTCCTTTTTTTCAAATACCTATCATACACCGCATTTCAAAGTCGGTGGTCCACAAGAGGTAAACAATGTCTTCCAAAAGAATTCATGATCGGTGGTCACAAATGTGGTATGTATGGCAGAACTACTCATTGGATGCTTCAATTTAAATACCAAGTGCTGACAGCAGGCAGGGGCCTAATTCTGTAGATGGCACAGTATATTTGCTACACTGTAAGAAAGGCCTAATTCAGGCCTACATCTTAACACACCTGTGGCAGCAACCAGGAAAGACTGAAAATTGATTGCCTGATTGATTGATTGATTGCCTATTGAATGCAATGCAATGCTTGACATACATACATACATACATACATACATACATACATACATACATACAGAGGTGAAAGCAAGGCACACAAAATGTTGCAATTAGGCAAGTGAAATCGAGCAGCATGCTACATTTGGCAGCCAGCGGCATGTGAAATGTGCTTCCTTAACAACCCTGAAATAAATTCCCATCTAGGGTTCCAAGACAACTTGCTGTGCTGACTAATTTCCATTCAATCTGTTTTTAGAAACCGGATCAGAGAAGGAGTGCACTGTTCCCGGAGAGACTGCAATAGCGGGTCAATGCATGGAGTGGACAGAGCAAGCTCCATTTCCAGCTCCCTGTTCCAAAAAGCCATTTAATATATGGTCCCCACATGGGGGACGTATCAGATATTAAACTGATAAGAACAGATAAGGTTTCAACAAAATTTTATTTAGTCATAAGACATAGAACAACAAGAAAAATGAAACCTTTTGTGCAAAAAGAAACATAAACAATTACAATAATAAAATACAACAACATGAAACAACTTAATATAAAACAGTATTCCACATATAAAAACACCATCTACGATTCGCTTCCTTCTTCCCCACATCTTTAACATCCTTTAAGAAATAAATAAACATTTCACTAAAAGCCAATTTAATACAATCATTTACAGAGATAAAATCACGGTTAAAAAGTAAAATGTTTCTCGCTTTCCAGATTGCATTTTTGGCACAGTTTATTATACACCAGCATACTTTGAACTGGTGTGTAGTGGGGCAATTAAAAAGTCCATATAAAACATACTCATAGCTAAAATCTTTAAGACCACAAACCCATTTTAAAAGTATCCCCAATCTCCCCCAAAGTTCTTGTGCAAAACAGCAGTTCCAGAAAAGGTGCAAAACAGTCTCATCTTCTCGGCAAGAGTCTCTTGGGCACTTTGCCCGCGCCACCAGGCCTCTCCTGTGCTGGAAGTCTCTGGTTGGGAGGCACTGGTGGGCAGCCATCCATGCGATGTCTTTGTGAATGTTGGCCAAGAATTTCCCAAAAACGTTCCTCCACACACGCTTGGATCTACTCCAGGAGAAGTTGCTCACAGGGGACACTCCTTCTTCTCTTCTCAGATGAACCATCAATTTTTTTCTGTCCAGAAGGAGATCGGCATCCAAGTCCTTTAATTTATGAGTCCTTATCACCTTTTCTAAAACAATAAAATGCTTGGGCGGGCATAATAAAATGGGTGCTGATAAACATGGCCTGAACCATTTTTTAAAGATAAAACCGCAAGTATATTTTAAAAACAGACTAAAAGTAGAATTAGTGTTAAAAACTTTAAAACAAAAACAAAAGAAATTTACATATAAATACAAATGCAAGTCAGGGACATCTTTTCCTCCATTTTGTTGTTTCTTGTACATTTCCGTTCGCCTCAGCTTTTCCATTTTTGATCCCCAAATGAACATAAAAATACATCGAGTTAGTTTTTTTAGTATCAACTCAGAAGGAGGATATACCATGGCAACATAAAGCATCATAGGCAATAAAACAGATTTAATAATTAAAATTTTCCCTTCAATCGACAAGCATCTCAAATTCCAGAAGGAGAGCTTTTTCACCATTTTATGCTGTACCTCCTCCCAGCTCACGTGTCCATCATTTTTAGCATCAAATACTATACCCAAAATTTTTACCTCGTCGTGCCTCAATTTTACTGCTGGTAGGTCATTTGTATCCCAGGAACCCAAAATCAAACATTCAGTTTTATTAAAATTCATTTTAAAACCTGAAGCCTGACTAAAAAAATTGGTGCACATTACCACTCTCCGGAGTGAAGCAGGATCTGTACAGATGGCAGTAACATCATCCATGTAGGCAAATACTTTGACTTGGGCCCCTCCTCCACCCGGAATAGGAACCCCTCGGACCACTTTATCTCTCCGGATCATACACAGCAGGGGTTCCATAGCACAAATAAAAAGAATTGGGGATAATGGACACCCCTGCTTCACTCCGGATTCCAACGGGATAAAATCTGTTAAAAAACCATTGACAGAAATTTGAGAAAACACATTATTATATAAAATCATAATACGAGATAAAAACATGTCGGGGATCGCCATTTGTTTTAAAACTTTAAAAAGATACTCATGCGAGACCCTGTCAAACGCCTTTTCAAAGTCCAGCGCCAACAGGGCCAGGCTCTGACTTCTATCCCTAGAGTACCATATTGCATCTCTAATAACATTTAAAATCTCAGCAATATTCCTCCCTGGTACTCCACATACTTGTTCGGGTTGTATCAATTTATTAATCACAGTTTTAAAACGACAAGCAATAATTTTAGCTAAAACTTTATAGTCCATGTTGAGGAGGGTGATAGGCCTCCAATTCCTGAGGTCATCACGAGCGCCCTTTTTCTTATAAATTAAGGACACTATCCCCCTCCTCCATGACTTAGGCAGCTCTGAACACATAAAAACCTCTTTAAAAAGTGCTAAAAGATCCTCCTTTAAAACATCCCAAAAAGTCAAATAAAATTCAACAGGTAGACCATCTGCTCCTGGGGCTTTCCCTTTTGAAAAACTTTTAAAAACACTAAAAAGTTCTTCCATGCTAAGATCTTCTATTAAAAACCCCTGGTCTACAGAACTTAACTTAAAATCCAGGATATTAAGAGCATCTTGTAAAAAAACATTATTTACACTTTTTTTACTAAAAAGGTCTCTATAAAAATTAAAAGCCACCTTCTTCATACCTTCCACAGTTGTTTCTCCATCAAGACAGGTGATCGTCTCCTTTTTCTCCATCACTTTTTTAAAAAAGAAACGTGTACACTTCTCACCTTCTTCTAAATGTTTCACTTTGGAATTAAAAATTATTTCTTTACCTTTTTGATCAAGGCACAATTGTATTTCAGTTTTTAGGCTTGCAATATCATCTTCCACCTCTAGTCCTATCTCTTTAAATTTATGGAGAGTTTGCAGTCTCATATTTAAATTTACATAAATCTGCTTTTTCCGCCGCGCCTTCCTCTTTCCAGCCCTGATAAAAAAAAACCTTATTTTATCTTTGATCACTTCCCACCAGGATAGGATTTTAATATATGGAGGCCTTAACTGTCTCCATTCCTGGTAGGCATTACAGAAGTCTGACCTCACCTGAGGGTCTTCCAGCAAATGGACCCCCAGACGCCACAAACCTCTATTTATCCTCAGCTCTCCTTGATATTCTATCTTTACGCTTAACATTTTATGATCAGAGAATAAATTAGGCATTAAAACAAATTGTACAGGGCTAAAATCCTCAGATAAAAACATAAAATCGATCCTGGAAGCCACTCCCCGACCGGACCATGTAAATCCTGGGTCCGTCGGCGAAAGCGACCTCCAGGCATCGCATAACTTAAAATCAGTCTGCAAGCTATTTAGTAAAAAACACGACTTATCTAACTTACGGATTGGGTCACCCCCTCCTCGGCGCTCATTCACATTCAGGCAATTAAAGTCCCCAGCTACCAAGAGAGGAGATGACCCTACACAGAATACCGGTAGAATTTCAAACAAACGTATACGCTCCTGTTTATCTGGTGGAGCGTACACATTAATGACACGGAAATTAAAATTATTAAAACACAAATGCACTAGGATAGCTCTGCCGGGTACAATCTCAGTAACAGAGGAGATGATGATGTTATTACCTCGGCAGAGCAGACCCACACCAGCAGACTTGTTTTCGTTCGAGCCCGACCATACAGAGGGCCCTAGTTTCCAGTCCTTTTTTATCTCGTTATACCGGATTCCATGCTGCAGACCACACTCCTGTAAAAAACATATATCAAAGTCTAATGTTTCAAAAAAATCAAAAAGAGCAGCCCTGCGGACAGGGCTCTTTAGAGATCTCACATTAAGTGAGAGACACCTCATGGATGGCATTTATGTCATGAGGGAGGAGAGATATCCTCAATGACTTCCATAAACTCCTCAATCACATCTGGCAGTGTGGAAAAAGAGTCAATGTTCTGGGGATCCGAGGAACCCGGTAATGGATACCCAGAAGAGTCCGTGTTCAGCCACATGTCTCCGCTGGGAAAACACACATCCGGAGACTCTGGATTGGCCTCCAGAAGAGTATCCCCTCGCAGCTTCTTTCCAGAAGGCTCAGGCAGCTCACTCGTACAGTCGTCCTCTGTGATAGCTACATGGCCTCTTACTTCCTGGGGGGCCTCCGGATCTGGCACAATGACCTCATCCACACCATCACCTGTAGGAGAAAAAACTGCGGTCTGCTGGCTCGAGTCCCTGGGAATGACTGGGGTCTTCGCCACAGTGCCCCCCACCGCCAACATAGTGGGGGCGCTCTGCTCCAACACACCAGCCTCATTCGAGACCTTCGACACAAGGGTTACCCCCCCAACGGGAGAGTCCCCCTGCTCCAGTCTCTGGGTGGTCCGCCCTCCGCCCTTTTTCCGGGACTTCGACACAGGAGGGCCTCCCTGAGGGCCACCACACTCCTGCTCCGTCCCCACCTTCTCCTCTGCGCCCTTGGCCTTCTCAGCCGCCTCCCCTGCTGTAGGAACAGTGGGACTTGGCTCAGGCCTTACTCCGGTCTCCGGGATACTCAGCTCAGCATGGACCGGGACAATAGCTGGTTCCTGCCTTGGCACGGGTCTCTCAGCCGCCTCTGCATACGTACGGACTTTAGTCCTATGTGGGCATCCTCGGAACATATGTCCAACCTCCCCGCATAGGTTACAAGCCTTCTTTTGAGGGCAATCCTTCATGAAGTGTCCGAATTGACCACAATTGCTGCAGCGGAATGCCCTTCTTTCCACACAATTCCCTTGGGTATGCCCCATCTTGCCACAGTTCCTGCAATACATAGGCATACCTGTGTAGAATAAGTAGCCACGGCTCTTCCCAATGGTGATGGTAGAGGGGGGATGTTCTGTTCCTCCAAAGCCCTCCGGATTTTTCTTCAGCCGCACCAGGAATTTCCGCTTGCCACACCAGAAACCAACGGCGTTTTTAACATTCCCTTGAAAGGTTACTTCATCGCAATAGCGACGCAAACAGGTTAAAATGTCCAGTACTTCCACAAAAGGATTTGGAAAGAAAACAATCATTTGTACCTCCTCTTGGACGAAAAGCAGGGAGAAGACCAGGCCCTCCAGTTCATCAGCAAAGATGTTGTCATTCACCTTTTGGACCAACTGCTGACAACAACCATGGCTCCTAAAGGTAATAGTATAAGTACCTTTCTGCTCATTGTCCTGAAAACAGAAGATGTCCTCTCTGCCGAACTCCAGGATCCCAAGAAGGACGGTGTTGCAAACGTAGCGGATTTCTTTCTCCTTCCGGAATCTCTCCAAGACCTCGATACGGACCGTGTTCCTCATCCGGGGTTCACCCGATGCAAAGGTAAGTGCAGCCGGCATCCTTCCGAGAAAGAACTCCAGCTGTAAACACAAAAAAAGGCTAGCGCCCTTTTAAGGCGATCGCAACTCGTTGCTCCGGACTAATCCTCTCTCCCTATAGCAGCAGGGGGGTGAAGCCCCTCCGAAGAGGAGCGATCCCCCCAGGCCGAGAGAGAGGGTACCGAAAGCACCCGACCTGACTACAATCTCACAGTTAAACTGATCGATCGCAGCCAAAAGGCCGAGAAGCGATGGCCTGAAATGGTTGGCCATTTCAGACGCACCCAGGCCTACAACCGACACCCATTGTGGAGACCGAGCCAAAGATTGCCGCAAGGAAGACATTTTCAGAAACTCTGGATGCATTCTCAATGACAGTTCGGGTGTGCTTGGGTTTTGGTCGGTTGTTTGGCTGTGTGTGTCTGTGTGTGCTCGTTGAAGCTGCGCCCAACGCGTTTTGAATCTGCATAACTCTGCCCACTTTGACACACCCACCATCCCCATTGTGACTGCAGGTGAAGGTTCCGTGCTAAGATTCTATCGACTGCAGGCAGCGCACCTGGTTGGTCAAAAGCATTAGAATACTCCTCACACAGGTGTATCTACAAGACACAAGACTAGCAGATTCGAGATCAGCACAGACACCAGTTTTCCTTTTTTTCAAATACCTATCATACACCGCATTTCAAAGTCGGTGGTCCACAAGAGGTAAACAATGTCTTCCAAAAGAATTCATGATCGGTGGTCACAAATGTGGTATGTATGGCAGAACTACTCATTGGATGCTTCAATTTAAATACCAAGTGCTGACAGCAGGCAGGGGCCTAATTCTGTAGATGGCACAGTATATTTGCTACACTGTAAGAAAGGCCTAATTCAGGCCTACATCTTAACACACCTGTGGCAGCAACCAGGAAAGACTGAAAATTGATTGCCTGATTGATTGATTGATTGCCTATTGAATGCAATGCAATGCTTGACATACATACATACATACATACATACATACATACATACATACATACATACAGAGGTGAAAGCAAGGCACACAAAATGTTGCAATTAGGCAAGTGAAATCGAGCAGCATGCTACATTTGGCAGCCAGCGGCATGTGAAATGTGCTTCCTTAACAACCCTGAAATAAATTCCCATCTAGGGTTCCAAGACAACTTGCTGTGCTGACTAATTTCCATTCAATCTGTTTTTAGAAACCGGATCAGAGAAGGAGTGCACTGTTCCCGGAGAGACTGCAATAGCGGGTCAATGCATGGAGTGGACAGAGCAAGCTCCATTTCCAGCTCCCTGTTCCAAAAAGCCATTTAATATATGGTCCCCACATGGGGGACGTATCAGATATTAAACTGATAAGAACAGATAAGGTTTCAACAAAATTTTATTTAGTCATAAGACATAGAACAACAAGAAAAAATGAAACCTTTTGTGCAAAAGAAACATAAACAATTACAATAATAAAATACAACAACATGAAACAACTTAATATAAAACAGTATTCCACATATAAAAACACCATCTACGATTCGCTTCCTTCTTCCCCACATCTTTAACATCCTTTAAGAAATAAATAAACATTTCACTAAAAGCCAATTTAATACAATCATTTACAGAGATAAAATCACGGTTAAAAAGTAAAATGTTTCTCGCTTTCCAGATTGCATTTTTGGCACAGTTTATTATACACCAGCATACTTTGAACTGGTGTGTAGTGGGGCAATTAAAAAGTCCATATAAAACATACTCATAGCTAAAATCTTTAAGACCACAAACCCATTTTAAAAGTATCCCCAATCTCCCCCAAAGTTCTTGTGCAAAACAGCAGTTCCAGAAAAGGTGCAAAACAGTCTCATCCTCTCGGCAAGAGTCTCTTGGGCACTTTGCCCGCGCCACCAGGCCTCTCCTGTGCTGGAAGTCTCTGGTTGGGAGGCACTGGTGGGCAGCCATCCATGCGATGTCTTTGTGAATGTTGGCCAAGAATTTCCCAAAAACGTTCCTCCACACACGCTTGGATCTACTCCAGGAGAAGTTGCTCACAGGGGACACTCCTTCTTCTCTTCTCAGATGAACCATCAATTTTTTTCTGTCCAGAAGGAGATCGGCATCCAAGTCCTTTAATTTATAAGTCCTTATCACCTTTTCTAAAACAATAAAATGCTTGGGCGGGCATAATAAAATGGGTGCTGATAAACATGGCCTGAACCATTTTTTAAAGATAAAACCGCAAGTATATTTTAAAAACAGACTAAAAGTAGAATTAGTGTTAAAAACTTTAAAACAAAAACAAAAGAAATTTACATATAAATACAAATGCAAGTCAGGGACATCTTTTCCTCCATTTTGTTGTTTCTTGTACATTTCCGTTCGCCTCAGCTTTTCCATTTTTGATCCCCAAATGAACATAAAAATACATCGAGTTAGTTTTTTTAGTATCAACTCAGAAGGAGGATATACCATGGCAACATAAAGCATCATAGGCAATAAAACAGATTTAATAATTAAAATTTTCCCTTCAATCGACAAGCATCTCAAATTCCAGAAGGAGAGCTTTTTCACCATTTTATGCTGTACCTCCTCCCAGCTCACGTGTCCATCATTTTTAGCATCAAATACTATACCCAAAATTTTTACCTCGTCGTGCCTCAATTTTACTGCTGGTAGGTCATTTGTATCCCAGGAACCCAAAATCAAACATTCAGTTTTATTAAAATTCATTTTAAAACCTGAAGCCTGACTAAAAAAATTGGTGCACATTACCACTCTCCGGAGTGAAGCAGGATCTGTACAGATGGCAGTAACATCATCCATGTAGGCAAATACTTTGACTTGGGCCCCTCCTCCACCCGGAATAGGAACCCCTCGGACCACTTTATCTCTCCGGATCATACACAGCAGGGGTTCCATAGCACAAATAAAAAGAATTGGGGATAATGGACACCCCTGCTTCACTCCGGATTCCAACGGGATAAAATCTGTTAAAAAACCATTGACAGAAATTTGAGAAAACACATTATTATATAAAATCATAATACGAGATAAAAACATGTCGGGGATCGCCATTTGTTTTAAAACTTTAAAAAGATACTCATGCGAGACCCTGTCAAACGCCTTTTCAAAGTCCAGCGCCAACAGGGCCAGGCTCTGACTTCTATCCCTAGAGTACCATATTGCATCTCTAATAACATTTAAAATCTCAGCAATATTCCTCCCTGGTACTCCACATACTTGTTCGGGTTGTATCAATTTATTAATCACAGTTTTAAAACGACAAGCAATAATTTTAGCTAAAACTTTATAGTCCATGTTGAGGAGGGTGATAGGCCTCCAATTCCTGAGGTCATCACGAGCGCCCTTTTTCTTATAAATTAAGGACACTATCCCCCTCCTCCATGACTTAGGCAGCTCTGAACACATAAAAACCTCTTTAAAAAGTGCTAAAAGATCCTCCTTTAAAACATCCCAAAAAGTCAAATAAAATTCAACAGGTAGACCATCTGCTCCTGGGGCTTTCCCTTTTGAAAAACTTTTAAAAACACTAAAAAGTTCTTCCATGCTAAGATCTTCTATTAAAAACCCCTGGTCTACAGAACTTAACTTAAAATCCAGGATATTAAGAGCATCTTGTAAAAAAACATTATTTACACTTTTTTTACTAAAAAGGTCTCTATAAAAATTAAAAGCCACCTTCTTCATACCTTCCACAGTTGTTTCTCCATCAAGACAGGTGATCGTCTCCTTTTTCTCCATCACTTTTTTAAAAAAGAAACGTGTACACTTCTCACCTTCTTCTAAATGTTTCACTTTGGAATTAAAAATTATTTCTTTACCTTTTTGATCAAGGCACAATTGTATTTCAGTTTTTAGGCTTGCAATATCATCTTCCACCTCTAGTCCTATCTCTTTAAATTTATGGAGAGTTTGCAGTCTCATATTTAAATTTACATAAATCTGCTTTTTCCGCCGCGCCTTCCTCTTTCCAGCCCTGATAAAAAAAAACCTTATTTTATCTTTGATCACTTCCCACCAGGATAGGATTTTAATATATGGAGGCCTTAACTGTCTCCATTCCTGGTAGGCATTACAGAAGTCTGACCTCACCTGAGGGTCTTCCAGCAAATGGACCCCCAGACGCCACAAACCTCTATTTATCCTCAGCTCTCATTGATACTCTATCTTTACGCTTAACATTTTATGATCAGAGAATAAATTAGGCATTAAAACAAATTGTACAGGGCTAAAATCCTCAGATAAAAACATAAAATCGATCCTGGAAGCCACTCCCCGACCGGACCATGTAAATCCTGGGTCCGTCGGCGAAAGCGACCTCCAGGCATCGCATAACTTAAAATCAGTCTGCAAGCTATTTAGTAAAAAACACGACTTATCTAACTTACGGATTGGGTCACCCCCTCCTCGGCGCTCATTCACATTCAGGCAATTAAAGTCCCCAGCTACCAAGAGAGGAGATGACCCTACACAGAATACCGGTAGAATTTCAAACAAACGTATACGCTCCTGTTTATCTGGTGGAGCGTACACATTAATGACACGGAAATTAAAATTATTAAAACACAAATGCACTAGGATAGCTCTGCCGGGTACAATCTCAGTAACAGAGGAGATGATGATGTTATTACCTCGGCAGAGCAGACCCACACCAGCAGACTTGTTTTCGTTCGAGCCCGACCATACAGAGGGCCCTAGTTTCCAGTCCTTTTTTATCTCGTTATACCGGATTCCATGCTGCAGACCACACTCCTGTAAAAAACATATATCAAAGTCTAATGTTTCAAAAAAATCAAAAAGAGCAGCCCTGCGGACAGGGCTCTTTAGAGATCTCACATTAAGTGAGAGACACCTCATGGATGGCATTTATGTCATGAGGGAGGAGAGATATCCTCAATGACTTCCATAAACTCCTCAATCACATCTGGCAGTGTGGAAAAAGAGTCAATGTTCTGGGGATCCGAGGAACCCGGTAATGGATACCCAGAAGAGTCCGTGTTCAGCCACATGTCTCCGCTGGGAAAACACACATCCGGAGACTCTGGATTGGCCTCCAGAAGAGTATCCCCTCGCAGCTTCTTTCCAGAAGGCTCAGGCAGCTCACTCGTACAGTCGTCCTCTGTGATAGCTACATGGCCTCTTACTTCCTGGGGGGCCTCCGGATCTGGCACAATGACCTCATCCACACCATCACCTGTAGGAGAAAAAACTGCGGTCTGCTGGCTCGAGTCCCTGGGAATGACTGGGGTCTTCGCCACAGTGCCCCCCACCGCCAACATAGTGGGGGCGCTCTGCTCCAACACACCAGCCTCATTCGAGACCTTCGACACAAGGGTTACCCCCCCAACGGGAGAGTCCCCCTGCTCCAGTCTCTGGGTGGTCCGCCCTCCGCCCTTTTTCCGGGACTTCGACACAGGAGGGCCTCCCTGAGGGCCACCACACTCCTGCTCCGTCCCCACCTTCTCCTCTGCGCCCTTGGCCTTCTCAGCCGCCTCCCCTGCTGTAGGAACAGTGGGACTTGGCTCAGGCCTTACTCCGGTCTCCGGGATACTCAGCTCAGCATGGACCGGGACAATAGCTGGTTCCTGCCTTGGCACGGGTCTCTCAGCCGCCTCTGCATACGTACGGACTTTAGTCCTATGTGGGCATCCTCGGAACATATGTCCAACCTCCCCGCATAGGTTACAAGCCTTCTTTTGAGGGCAATCCTTCATGAAGTGTCCGAATTGACCACAATTGCTGCAGCGGAATGCCCTTCTTTCCACACAATTCCCTTGGGTATGCCCCATCTTGCCACAGTTCCTGCAATACATAGGCATACCTGTGTAGAATAAGTAGCCACGGCTCTTCCCAATGGTGATGGTAGAGGGGGGATGTTCTGTTCCTCCAAAGCCCTCCGGATTTTTCTTCAGCCGCACCAGGAATTTCCGCTTGCCACACCAGAAACCAACGGCGTTTTTAACATTCCCTTGAAAGGTTACTTCATCGCAATAGCGACGCAAACAGGTTAAAATGTCCAGTACTTCCACAAAAGGATTTGGAAAGAAAACAATCATTTGTACCTCCTCTTGGACGAAAAGCAGGGAGAAGACCAGGCCCTCCAGTTCATCAGCAAAGATGTTGTCATTCACCTTTTGGACCAACTGCTGACAACAACCATGGCTCCTAAAGGTAATAGTATAAGTACCTTTCTGCTCATTGTCCTGAAAACAGAAGATGTCCTCTCTGCCGAACTCCAGGATCCCAAGAAGGACGGTGTTGCAAACGTAGCGGATTTCTTTCTCCTTCCGGAATCTCTCCAAGACCTCGATACGGACCGTGTTCCTCATCCGGGGTTCACCCGATGCAAAGGTAAGTGCAGCCGGCATCCTTCCGAGAAAGAACTCCAGCTGTAAACACAAAAAAAGGCTAGCGCCCTTTTAAGGCGATCGCAACTCGTTGCTCCGGACTAATCCTCTCTCCCTATAGCAGCAGGGGGGTGAAGCCCCTCCGAAGAGGAGCGATCCCCCCAGGCCGAGAGAGAGGGTACCGAAAGCACCCGACCTGACTACAATCTCACAGTTAAACTGATCGATCGCAGCCAAAAGGCCGAGAAGCGATGGCCTGAAATGGTTGGCCATTTCAGACGCACCCAGGCCTACAACCGACACCCATTGTGGAGACCGAGCCAAAGATTGCCGCAAGGAAGACATTTTCAGAAACTCTGGATGCATTCTCAATGACAGTTCGGGTGTGCTTGGGTTTTGGTCGGTTGTTTGGCTGTGTGTGTCTGTGTGTGCTCGTTGAAGCTGCGCCCAACGCGTTTTGAATCTGCATAACTCTGCCCACTTTGACACACCCACCATCCCCATTGTGACTGCAGGTGAAGGTTCCGTGCTAAGATTCTATCGACTGCAGGCAGCGCACCTGGTTGGTCAAAAGCATTAGAATACTCCTCACACAGGTGTATCTACAAGACACAAGACTAGCAGATTCGAGATCAGCACAGACACCAGTTTTCCTTTTTTTCAAATACCTATCATACACCGCATTTCAAAGTCGGTGGTCCACAAGAGGTAAACAATGTCTTCCAAAAGAATTCATGATCGGTGGTCACAAATGTGGTATGTATGGCAGAACTACTCATTGGATGCTTCAATTTAAATACCAAGTGCTGACAGCAGGCAGGGGCCTAATTCTGTAGATGGCACAGTATATTTGCTACACTGTAAGAAAGGCCTAATTCAGGCCTACATCTTAACACACCTGTGGCAGCAACCAGGAAAGACTGAAAATTGATTGCCTGATTGATTGATTGATTGCCTATTGAATGCAATGCAATGCTTGACATACATACATACATACATACATACATACATACATACATACATACATACATACAGAGGTGAAAGCAAGGCACACAAAATGTTGCAATTAGGCAAGTGAAATCGAGCAGCATGCTACATTTGGCAGCCAGCGGCATGTGAAATGTGCTTCCTTAACAACCCTGAAATAAATTCCCATCTAGGGTTCCAAGACAACTTGCTGTGCTGACTAATTTCCATTCAATCTGTTTTTAGAAACCGGATCAGAGAAGGAGTGCACTGTTCCCGGAGAGACTGCAATAGCGGGTCAATGCATGGAGTGGACAGAGCAAGCTCCATTTCCAGCTCCCTGTTCCAAAAAGCCATTTAATATATGGTCCCCACATGGGGGACGTATCAGATATTAAACTGATAAGAACAGATAAGGTTTCAACAAAATTTTATTTAGTCATAAGACATAGAACAACAAGAAAAAATGAAACCTTTTGTGCAAAAGAAACATAAACAATTACAATAATAAAATACAACAACATGAAACAACTTAATATAAAACAGTATTCCACATATAAAAACACCATCTACGATTCGCTTCCTTCTTCCCCACATCTTTAACATCCTTTAAGAAATAAATAAACATTTCACTAAAAGCCAATTTAATACAATCATTTACAGAGATAAAATCACGGTTAAAAAGTAAAATGTTTCTCGCTTTCCAGATTGCATTTTTGGCACAGTTTATTATACACCAGCATACTTTGAACTGGTGTGTAGTGGGGCAATTAAAAAGTCCATATAAAACATACTCATAGCTAAAATCTTTAAGACCACAAACCCATTTTAAAAGTATCCCCAATCTCCCCCAAAGTTCTTGTGCAAAACAGCAGTTCCAGAAAAGGTGCAAAACAGTCTCATCCTCTCGGCAAGAGTCTCTTGGGCACTTTGCCCGCGCCACCAGGCCTCTCCTGTGCTGGAAGTCTCTGGTTGGGAGGCACTGGTGGGCAGCCATCCATGCGATGTCTTTGTGAATGTTGGCCAAGAATTTCCCAAAAACGTTCCTCCACACACGCTTGGATCTACTCCAGGAGAAGTTGCTCACAGGGGACACTCCTTCTTCTCTTCTCAGATGAACCATCAATTTTTTTCTGTCCAGAAGGAGATCGGCATCCAAGTCCTTTAATTTATAAGTCCTTATCACCTTTTCTAAAACAATAAAATGCTTGGGCGGGCATAATAAAATGGGTGCTGATAAACATGGCCTGAACCATTTTTTAAAGATAAAACCGCAAGTATATTTTAAAAACAGACTAAAAGTAGAATTAGTGTTAAAAACTTTAAAACAAAAACAAAAGAAATTTACATATAAATACAAATGCAAGTCAGGGACATCTTTTCCTCCATTTTGTTGTTTCTTGTACATTTCCGTTCGCCTCAGCTTTTCCATTTTTGATCCCCAAATGAACATAAAAATACATCGAGTTAGTTTTTTTAGTATCAACTCAGAAGGAGGATATACCATGGCAACATAAAGCATCATAGGCAATAAAACAGATTTAATAATTAAAATTTTCCCTTCAATCGACAAGCATCTCAAATTCCAGAAGGAGAGCTTTTTCACCATTTTATGCTGTACCTCCTCCCAGCTCACGTGTCCATCATTTTTAGCATCAAATACTATACCCAAAATTTTTACCTCGTCGTGCCTCAATTTTACTGCTGGTAGGTCATTTGTATCCCAGGAACCCAAAATCAAACATTCAGTTTTATTAAAATTCATTTTAAAACCTGAAGCCTGACTAAAAAAATTGGTGCACATTACCACTCTCCGGAGTGAAGCAGGATCTGTACAGATGGCAGTAACATCATCCATGTAGGCAAATACTTTGACTTGGGCCCCTCCTCCACCCGGAATAGGAACCCCTCGGACCACTTTATCTCTCCGGATCATACACAGCAGGGGTTCCATAGCACAAATAAAAAGAATTGGGGATAATGGACACCCCTGCTTCACTCCGGATTCCAACGGGATAAAATCTGTTAAAAAACCATTGACAGAAATTTGAGAAAACACATTATTATATAAAATCATAATACGAGATAAAAACATGTCGGGGATCGCCATTTGTTTTAAAACTTTAAAAAGATACTCATGCGAGACCCTGTCAAACGCCTTTTCAAAGTCCAGCGCCAACAGGGCCAGGCTCTGACTTCTATCCCTAGAGTACCATATTGCATCTCTAATAACATTTAAAATCTCAGCAATATTCCTCCCTGGTACTCCACATACTTGTTCGGGTTGTATCAATTTATTAATCACAGTTTTAAAACGACAAGCAATAATTTTAGCTAAAACTTTATAGTCCATGTTGAGGAGGGTGATAGGCCTCCAATTCCTGAGGTCATCACGAGCGCCCTTTTTCTTATAAATTAAGGACACTATCCCCCTCCTCCATGACTTAGGCAGCTCTGAACACATAAAAACCTCTTTAAAAAGTGCTAAAAGATCCTCCTTTAAAACATCCCAAAAAGTCAAATAAAATTCAACAGGTAGACCATCTGCTCCTGGGGCTTTCCCTTTTGAAAAACTTTTAAAAACACTAAAAAGTTCTTCCATGCTAAGATCTTCTATTAAAAACCCCTGGTCTACAGAACTTAACTTAAAATCCAGGATATTAAGAGCATCTTGTAAAAAAACATTATTTACACTTTTTTTACTAAAAAGGTCTCTATAAAAATTAAAAGCCACCTTCTTCATACCTTCCACAGTTGTTTCTCCATCAAGACAGGTGATCGTCTCCTTTTTCTCCATCACTTTTTTAAAAAAGAAACGTGTACACTTCTCACCTTCTTCTAAATGTTTCACTTTGGAATTAAAAATTATTTCTTTACCTTTTTGATCAAGGCACAATTGTATTTCAGTTTTTAGGCTTGCAATATCATCTTCCACCTCTAGTCCTATCTCTTTAAATTTATGGAGAGTTTGCAGTCTCATATTTAAATTTACATAAATCTGCTTTTTCCGCCGCGCCTTCCTCTTTCCAGCCCTGATAAAAAAAAACCTTATTTTATCTTTGATCACTTCCCACCAGGATAGGATTTTAATATATGGAGGCCTTAACTGTCTCCATTCCTGGTAGGCATTACAGAAGTCTGACCTCACCTGAGGGTCTTCCAGCAAATGGACCCCCAGACGCCACAAACCTCTATTTATCCTCAGCTCTCCTTGATACTCTATCTTTACGCTTAACATTTTATGATCAGAGAATAAATTAGGCATTAAAACAAATTGTACAGGGCTAAAATCCTCAGATAAAAACATAAAATCGATCCTGGAAGCCACTCCCCGACCGGACCATGTAAATCCTGGGTCCGTCGGCGAAAGCGACCTCCAGGCATCGCATAACTTAAAATCAGTCTGCAAGCTATTTAGTAAAAAACACGACTTATCTAACTTACGGATTGGGTCACCCCCTCCTCGGCGCTCATTCACATTCAGGCAATTAAAGTCCCCAGCTACCAAGAGAGGAGATGACCCTACACAGAATACCGGTAGAATTTCAAACAAACGTATACGCTCCTGTTTATCTGGTGGAGCGTACACATTAATGACACGGAAATTAAAATTATTAAAACACAAATGCACTAGGATAGCTCTGCCGGGTACAATCTCAGTAACAGAGGAGATGATGATGTTATTACCTCGGCAGAGCAGACCCACACCAGCAGACTTGTTTTCGTTCGAGCCCGACCATACAGAGGGCCCTAGTTTCCAGTCCTTTTTTATCTCGTTATACCGGATTCCATGCTGCAGACCACACTCCTGTAAAAAACATATATCAAAGTCTAATGTTTCAAAAAAATCAAAAAGAGCAGCCCTGCGGACAGGGCTCTTTAGAGATCTCACATTAAGTGAGAGACACCTCATGGATGGCATTTATGTCATGAGGGAGGAGAGATATCCTCAATGACTTCCATAAACTCCTCAATCACATCTGGCAGTGTGGAAAAAGAGTCAATGTTCTGGGGATCCGAGGAACCCGGTAATGGATACCCAGAAGAGTCCGTGTTCAGCCACATGTCTCCGCTGGGAAAACACACATCCGGAGACTCTGGATTGGCCTCCAGAAGAGTATCCCCTCGCAGCTTCTTTCCAGAAGGCTCAGGCAGCTCACTCGTACAGTCGTCCTCTGTGATAGCTACATGGCCTCTTACTTCCTGGGGGGCCTCCGGATCTGGCACAATGACCTCATCCACACCATCACCTGTAGGAGAAAAAACTGCGGTCTGCTGGCTCGAGTCCCTGGGAATGACTGGGGTCTTCGCCACAGTGCCCCCCACCGCCAACATAGTGGGGGCGCTCTGCTCCAACACACCAGCCTCATTCGAGACCTTCGACACAAGGGTTACCCCCCCAACGGGAGAGTCCCCCTGCTCCAGTCTCTGGGTGGTCCGCCCTCCGCCCTTTTTCCGGGACTTCGACACAGGAGGGCCTCCCTGAGGGCCACCACACTCCTGCTCCGTCCCCACCTTCTCCTCTGCGCCCTTGGCCTTCTCAGCCGCCTCCCCTGCTGTAGGAACAGTGGGACTTGGCTCAGGCCTTACTCCGGTCTCCGGGATACTCAGCTCAGCATGGACCGGGACAATAGCTGGTTCCTGCCTTGGCACGGGTCTCTCAGCCGCCTCTGCATACGTACGGACTTTAGTCCTATGTGGGCATCCTCGGAACATATGTCCAACCTCCCCGCATAGGTTACAAGCCTTCTTTTGAGGGCAATCCTTCATGAAGTGTCCGAATTGACCACAATTGCTGCAGCGGAATGCCCTTCTTTCCACACAATTCCCTTGGGTATGCCCCATCTTGCCACAGTTCCTGCAATACATAGGCATACCTGTGTAGAATAAGTAGCCACGGCTCTTCCCAATGGTGATGGTAGAGGGGGGATGTTCTGTTCCTCCAAAGCCCTCCGGATTTTTCTTCAGCCGCACCAGGAATTTCCGCTTGCCACACCAGAAACCAACGGCGTTTTTAACATTCCCTTGAAAGGTTACTTCATCGCAATAGCGACGCAAACAGGTTAAAATGTCCAGTACTTCCACAAAAGGATTTGGAAAGAAAACAATCATTTGTACCTCCTCTTGGACGAAAAGCAGGGAGAAGACCAGGCCCTCCAGTTCATCAGCAAAGATGTTGTCATTCACCTTTTGGACCAACTGCTGACAACAACCATGGCTCCTAAAGGTAATAGTATAAGTACCTTTCTGCTCATTGTCCTGAAAACAGAAGATGTCCTCTCTGCCGAACTCCAGGATCCCAAGAAGGACGGTGTTGCAAACGTAGCGGATTTCTTTCTCCTTCCGGAATCTCTCCAAGACCTCGATACGGACCGTGTTCCTCATCCGGGGTTCACCCGATGCAAAGGTAAGTGCAGCCGGCATCCTTCCGAGAAAGAACTCCAGCTGTAAACACAAAAAAAGGCTAGCGCCCTTTTAAGGCGATCGCAACTCGTTGCTCCGGACTAATCCTCTCTCCCTATAGCAGCAGGGGGGTGAAGCCCCTCCGAAGAGGAGCGATCCCCCCAGGCCGAGAGAGAGGGTACCGAAAGCACCCGACCTGACTACAATCTCACAGTTAAACTGATCGATCGCAGCCAAAAGGCCGAGAAGCGATGGCCTGAAATGGTTGGCCATTTCAGACGCACCCAGGCCTACAACCGACACCCATTGTGGAGACCGAGCCAAAGATTGCCGCAAGGAAGACATTTTCAGAAACTCTGGATGCATTCTCAATGACAGTTCGGGTGTGCTTGGGTTTTGGTCGGTTGTTTGGCTGTGTGTGTCTGTGTGTGCTCGTTGAAGCTGCGCCCAACGCGTTTTGAATCTGCATAACTCTGCCCACTTTGACACACCCACCATCCCCATTGTGACTGCAGGTGAAGGTTCCGTGCTAAGATTCTATCGACTGCAGGCAGCGCACCTGGTTGGTCAAAAGCATTAGAATACTCCTCACACAGGTGTATCTACAAGACACAAGACTAGCAGATTCGAGATCAGCACAGACACCAGTTTTCCTTTTTTTCAAATACCTATCATACACCGCATTTCAAAGTCGGTGGTCCACAAGAGGTAAACAATGTCTTCCAAAAGAATTCATGATCGGTGGTCACAAATGTGGTATGTATGGCAGAACTACTCATTGGATGCTTCAATTTAAATACCAAGTGCTGACAGCAGGCAGGGGCCTAATTCTGTAGATGGCACAGTATATTTGCTACACTGTAAGAAAGGCCTAATTCAGGCCTACATCTTAACACACCTGTGGCAGCAACCAGGAAAGACTGAAAATTGATTGCCTGATTGATTGATTGATTGCCTATTGAATGCAATGCAATGCTTGACATACATACATACATACATACATACATACATACATACATACATACATACAGAGGTGAAAGCAAGGCACACAAAATGTTGCAATTAGGCAAGTGAAATCGAGCAGCATGCTACATTTGGCAGCCAGCGGCATGTGAAATGTGCTTCCTTAACAACCCTGAAATAAATTCCCATCTAGGGTTCCAAGACAACTTGCTGTGCTGACTAATTTCCATTCAATCTGTTTTTAGAAACCGGATCAGAGAAGGAGTGCACTGTTCCCGGAGAGACTGCAATAGCGGGTCAATGCATGGAGTGGACAGAGCAAGCTCCATTTCCAGCTCCCTGTTCCAAAAAGCCATTTAATATATGGTCCCCACATGGGGGACGTATCAGATATTAAACTGATAAGAACAGATACTACACTTGATCTTAGCCATAGGAGGCCGAGAAGCGATGGCCTGAAATGGTTGGCCATTTCAGACGCACCCAGGCCTACAACCGACACCCATTGTGGAGACCGAGCCAAAGATTGCCGCAAGGAAGACATTTTCAGAAACTCTGGATGCATTCTCAATGACAGTTCGGGTGTGCTTGGGTTTTGGTCGGTTGTTTGGCTGTGTGTGTCTGTGTGTGCTCGTTGAAGCTGCGCCCAACGCGTTTTGAATCTGCATAACTCTGCCCACTTTGACACACCCACCATCCCCATTGTGACTGCAGGTGAAGGTTCCGTGCTAAGATTCTATCGACTGCAGGCAGCGCACCTGGTTGGTCAAAAGCATTAGAATACTCCTCACACAGGTGTATCTACAAGACACAAGACTAGCAGATTCGAGATCAGCACAGACACCAGTTTTCCTTTTTTTCAAATACCTATCATACACCGCATTTCAAAGTCGGTGGTCCACAAGAGGTAAACAATGTCTTCCAAAAGAATTCATGATCGGTGGTCACAAATGTGGTATGTATGGCAGAACTACTCATTGGATGCTTCAATTTAAATACCAAGTGCTGACAGCAGGCAGGGGCCTAATTCTGTAGATGGCACAGTATATTTGCTACACTGTAAGAAAGGCCTAATTCAGGCCTACATCTTAACACACCTGTGGCAGCAACCAGGAAAGACTGAAAATTGATTGCCTGATTGATTGATTGATTGCCTATTGAATGCAATGCAATGCTTGACATACATACATACATACATACATACATACATACATACATACATACATACATACAGAGGTGAAAGCAAGGCACACAAAATGTTGCAATTAGGCAAGTGAAATCGAGCAGCATGCTACATTTGGCAGCCAGCGGCATGTGAAATGTGCTTCCTTAACAACCCTGAAATAAATTCCCATCTAGGGTTCCAAGACAACTTGCTGTGCTGACTAATTTCCATTCAATCTGTTTTTAGAAACCGGATCAGAGAAGGAGTGCACTGTTCCCGGAGAGACTGCAATAGCGGGTCAATGCATGGAGTGGACAGAGCAAGCTCCATTTCCAGCTCCCTGTTCCAAAAAGCCATTTAATATATGGTCCCCACATGGGGGACGTATCAGATATTAAACTGATAAGAACAGATACTACACTTGATCTTAGCCATAGGAGGCCGAGAAGCGATGGCCTGAAATGGTTGGCCATTTCAGACGCACCCAGGCCTACAACCGACACCCATTGTGGAGACCGAGCCAAAGATTGCCGCAAGGAAGACATTTTCAGAAACTCTGGATGCATTCTCAATGACAGTTCGGGTGTGCTTGGGTTTTGGTCGGTTGTTTGGCTGTGTGTGTCTGTGTGTGCTCGTTGAAGCTGCGCCCAACGCGTTTTGAATCTGCATAACTCTGCCCACTTTGACACACCCACCATCCCCATTGTGACTGCAGGTGAAGGTTCCGTGCTAAGATTCTATCGACTGCAGGCAGCGCACCTGGTTGGTCAAAAGCATTAGAATACTCCTCACACAGGTGTATCTACAAGACACAAGACTAGCAGATTCGAGATCAGCACAGACACCAGTTTTCCTTTTTTTCAAATACCTATCATACACCGCATTTCAAAGTCGGTGGTCCACAAGAGGTAAACAATGTCTTCCAAAAGAATTCATGATCGGTGGTCACAAATGTGGTATGTATGGCAGAACTACTCATTGGATGCTTCAATTTAAATACCAAGTGCTGACAGCAGGCAGGGGCCTAATTCTGTAGATGGCACAGTATATTTGCTACACTGTAAGAAAGGCCTAATTCAGGCCTACATCTTAACACACCTGTGGCAGCAACCAGGAAAGACTGAAAATTGATTGCCTGATTGATTGATTGATTGCCTATTGAATGCAATGCAATGCTTGACATACATACATACATACATACATACATACATACATACATACAGAGGTGAAAGCAAGGCACACAAAATGTTGCAATTAGGCAAGTGAAATCGAGCAGCATGCTACATTTGGCAGCCAGCGGCATGTGAAATGTGCTTCCTTAACAACCCTGAAATAAATTCCCATCTAGGGTTCCAAGACAACTTGCTGTGCTGACTAATTTCCATTCAATCTGTTTTTAGAAACCGGATCAGAGAAGGAGTGCACTGTTCCCGGAGAGACTGCAATAGCGGGTCAATGCATGGAGTGGACAGAGCAAGCTCCATTTCCAGCTCCCTGTTCCAAAAAGCCATTTAATATATGGTCCCCACATGGGGGACGTATCAGATATTAAACTGATAAGAACAGATACTACACTTGATCTTAGCCATAGGAGGCCGAGAAGCGATGGCCTGAAATGGTTGGCCATTTCAGACGCACCCAGGCCTACAACCGACACCCATTGTGGAGACCGAGCCAAAGATTGCCGCAAGGAAGACATTTTCAGAAACTCTGGATGCATTCTCAATGACAGTTCGGGTGTGCTTGGGTTTTGGTCGGTTGTTTGGCTGTGTGTGTCTGTGTGTGCTCGTTGAAGCTGCGCCCAACGCGTTTTGAATCTGCATAACTCTGCCCACTTTGACACACCCACCATCCCCATTGTGACTGCAGGTGAAGGTTCCGTGCTAAGATTCTATCGACTGCAGGCAGCGCACCTGGTTGGTCAAAAGCATTAGAATACTCCTCACACAGGTGTATCTACAAGACACAAGACTAGCAGATTCGAGATCAGCACAGACACCAGTTTTCCTTTTTTTCAAATACCTATCATACACCGCATTTCAAAGTCGGTGGTCCACAAGAGGTAAACAATGTCTTCCAAAAGAATTCATGATCGGTGGTCACAAATGTGGTATGTATGGCAGAACTACTCATTGGATGCTTCAATTTAAATACCAAGTGCTGACAGCAGGCAGGGGCCTAATTCTGTAGATGGCACAGTATATTTGCTACACTGTAAGAAAGGCCTAATTCAGGCCTACATCTTAACACACCTGTGGCAGCAACCAGGAAAGACTGAAAATTGATTGCCTGATTGATTGATTGATTGATTGATTGCCTATTGAATGCAATGCAATGCTTGACATACATACATACATACATACATACATACATACATACATACATACATACATACAGAGGTGAAAGCAAGGCACACAAAATGTTGCAATTAGGCAAGTGAAATCGAGCAGCATGCTACATTTGGCAGCCAGCGGCATGTGAAATGTGCTTCCTTAACAACCCTGAAATAAATTCCCATCTAGGGTTCCAAGACAACTTGCTGTGCTGACTAATTTCCATTCAATCTGTTTTTAGAAACCGGATCAGAGAAGGAGTGCACTGTTCCCGGAGAGACTGCAATAGCGGGTCAATGCATGGAGTGGACAGAGCAAGCTCCATTTCCAGCTCCCTGTTCCAAAAAGCCATTTAATATATGGTCCCCACATGGGGGACGTATCAGATATTAAACTGATAAGAACAGATAAGGTTTCAACAAAATTTTATTTAGTCATAAGACATAGAACAACAAGAAAAAATGAAACCTTTTGTGCAAAAGAAACATAAACAATTACAATAATAAAATACAACAACATGAAACAACTTAATATAAAACAGTATTCCACATATAAAAACACCATCTACGATTCGCTTCCTTCTTCCCCACATCTTTAACATCCTTTAAGAAATAAATAAACATTTCACTAAAAGCCAATTTAATACAATCATTTACAGAGATAAAATCACGGTTAAAAAGTAAAATGTTTCTCGCTTTCCAGATTGCATTTTTGGCACAGTTTATTATACACCAGCATACTTTGAACTGGTGTGTAGTGGGGCAATTAAAAAGTCCATATAAAACATACTCATAGCTAAAATCTTTAAGACCACAAACCCATTTTAAAAGTATCCCCAATCTCCCCCAAAGTTCTTGTGCAAAACAGCAGTTCCAGAAAAGGTGCAAAACAGTCTCATCCTCTCGGCAAGAGTCTCTTGGGCACTTTGCCCGCGCCACCAGGCCTCTCCTGTGCTGGAAGTCTCTGGTTGGGAGGCACTGGTGGGCAGCCATCCATGCGATGTCTTTGTGAATGTTGGCCAAGAATTTCCCAAAAACGTTCCTCCACACACGCTTGGATCTACTCCAGGAGAAGTTGCTCACAGGGGACACTCCTTCTTCTCTTCTCAGATGAACCATCAATTTTTTTCTGTCCAGAAGGAGATCGGCATCCAAGTCCTTTAATTTATAAGTCCTTATCACCTTTTCTAAAACAATAAAATGCTTGGGCGGGCATAATAAAATGGGTGCTGATAAACATGGCCTGAACCATTTTTTAAAGATAAAACCGCAAGTATATTTTAAAAACAGACTAAAAGTAGAATTAGTGTTAAAAACTTTAAAACAAAAACAAAAGAAATTTACATATAAATACAAATGCAAGTCAGGGACATCTTTTCCTCCATTTTGTTGTTTCTTGTACATTTCCGTTCGCCTCAGCTTTTCCATTTTTGATCCCCAAATGAACATAAAAATACATCGAGTTAGTTTTTTTAGTATCAACTCAGAAGGAGGATATACCATGGCAACATAAAGCATCATAGGCAATAAAACAGATTTAATAATTAAAATTTTCCCTTCAATCGACAAGCATCTCAAATTCCAGAAGGAGAGCTTTTTCACCATTTTATGCTGTACCTCCTCCCAGCTCACGTGTCCATCATTTTTAGCATCAAATACTATACCCAAAATTTTTACCTCGTCGTGCCTCAATTTTACTGCTGGTAGGTCATTTGTATCCCAGGAACCCAAAATCAAACATTCAGTTTTATTAAAATTCATTTTAAAACCTGAAGCCTGACTAAAAAAATTGGTGCACATTACCACTCTCCGGAGTGAAGCAGGATCTGTACAGATGGCAGTAACATCATCCATGTAGGCAAATACTTTGACTTGGGCCCCTCCTCCACCCGGAATAGGAACCCCTCGGACCACTTTATCTCTCCGGATCATACACAGCAGGGGTTCCATAGCACAAATAAAAAGAATTGGGGATAATGGACACCCCTGCTTCACTCCGGATTCCAACGGGATAAAATCTGTTAAAAAACCATTGACAGAAATTTGAGAAAACACATTATTATATAAAATCATAATACGAGATAAAAACATGTCGGGGATCGCCATTTGTTTTAAAACTTTAAAAAGATACTCATGCGAGACCCTGTCAAACGCCTTTTCAAAGTCCAGCGCCAACAGGGCCAGGCTCTGACTTCTATCCCTAGAGTACCATATTGCATCTCTAATAACATTTAAAATCTCAGCAATATTCCTCCCTGGTACTCCACATACTTGTTCGGGTTGTATCAATTTATTAATCACAGTTTTAAAACGACAAGCAATAATTTTAGCTAAAACTTTATAGTCCATGTTGAGGAGGGTGATAGGCCTCCAATTCCTGAGGTCATCACGAGCGCCCTTTTTCTTATAAATTAAGGACACTATCCCCCTCCTCCATGACTTAGGCAGCTCTGAACACATAAAAACCTCTTTAAAAAGTGCTAAAAGATCCTCCTTTAAAACATCCCAAAAAGTCAAATAAAATTCAACAGGTAGACCATCTGCTCCTGGGGCTTTCCCTTTTGAAAAACTTTTAAAAACACTAAAAAGTTCTTCCATGCTAAGATCTTCTATTAAAAACCCCTGGTCTACAGAACTTAACTTAAAATCCAGGATATTAAGAGCATCTTGTAAAAAAACATTATTTACACTTTTTTTACTAAAAAGGTCTCTATAAAAATTAAAAGCCACCTTCTTCATACCTTCCACAGTTGTTTCTCCATCAAGACAGGTGATCGTCTCCTTTTTCTCCATCACTTTTTTAAAAAAGAAACGTGTACACTTCTCACCTTCTTCTAAATGTTTCACTTTGGAATTAAAAATTATTTCTTTACCTTTTTGATCAAGGCACAATTGTATTTCAGTTTTTAGGCTTGCAATATCATCTTCCACCTCTAGTCCTATCTCTTTAAATTTATGGAGAGTTTGCAGTCTCATATTTAAATTTACATAAATCTGCTTTTTCCGCCGCGCCTTCCTCTTTCCAGCCCTGATAAAAAAAAACCTTATTTTATCTTTGATCACTTCCCACCAGGATAGGATTTTAATATATGGAGGCCTTAACTGTCTCCATTCCTGGTAGGCATTACAGAAGTCTGACCTCACCTGAGGGTCTTCCAGCAAATGGACCCCCAGACGCCACAAACCTCTATTTATCCTCAGCTCTCCTTGATACTCTATCTTTACGCTTAACATTTTATGATCAGAGAATAAATTAGGCATTAAAACAAATTGTACAGGGCTAAAATCCTCAGATAAAAACATAAAATCGATCCTGGAAGCCACTCCCCGACCGGACCATGTAAATCCTGGGTCCGTCGGCGAAAGCGACCTCCAGGCATCGCATAACTTAAAATCAGTCTGCAAGCTATTTAGTAAAAAACACGACTTATCTAACTTACGGATTGGGTCACCCCCTCCTCGGCGCTCATTCACATTCAGGCAATTAAAGTCCCCAGCTACCAAGAGAGGAGATGACCCTACACAGAATACCGGTAGAATTTCAAACAAACGTATACGCTCCTGTTTATCTGGTGGAGCGTACACATTAATGACACGGAAATTAAAATTATTAAAACACAAATGCACTAGGATAGCTCTGCCGGGTACAATCTCAGTAACAGAGGAGATGATGATGTTATTACCTCGGCAGAGCAGACCCACACCAGCAGACTTGTTTTCGTTCGAGCCCGACCATACAGAGGGCCCTAGTTTCCAGTCCTTTTTTATCTCGTTATACCGGATTCCATGCTGCAGACCACACTCCTGTAAAAAACATATATCAAAGTCTAATGTTTCAAAAAAATCAAAAAGAGCAGCCCTGCGGACAGGGCTCTTTAGAGATCTCACATTAAGTGAGAGACACCTCATGGATGGCATTTATGTCATGAGGGAGGAGAGATATCCTCAATGACTTCCATAAACTCCTCAATCACATCTGGCAGTGTGGAAAAAGAGTCAATGTTCTGGGGATCCGAGGAACCCGGTAATGGATACCCAGAAGAGTCCGTGTTCAGCCACATGTCTCCGCTGGGAAAACACACATCCGGAGACTCTGGATTGGCCTCCAGAAGAGTATCCCCTCGCAGCTTCTTTCCAGAAGGCTCAGGCAGCTCACTCGTACAGTCGTCCTCTGTGATAGCTACATGGCCTCTTACTTCCTGGGGGGCCTCCGGATCTGGCACAATGACCTCATCCACACCATCACCTGTAGGAGAAAAAACTGCGGTCTGCTGGCTCGAGTCCCTGGGAATGACTGGGGTCTTCGCCACAGTGCCCCCCACCGCCAACATAGTGGGGGCGCTCTGCTCCAACACACCAGCCTCATTCGAGACCTTCGACACAAGGGTTACCCCCCCAACGGGAGAGTCCCCCTGCTCCAGTCTCTGGGTGGTCCGCCCTCCGCCCTTTTTCCGGGACTTCGACACAGGAGGGCCTCCCTGAGGGCCACCACACTCCTGCTCCGTCCCCACCTTCTCCTCTGCGCCCTTGGCCTTCTCAGCCGCCTCCCCTGCTGTAGGAACAGTGGGACTTGGCTCAGGCCTTACTCCGGTCTCCGGGATACTCAGCTCAGCATGGACCGGGACAATAGCTGGTTCCTGCCTTGGCACGGGTCTCTCAGCCGCCTCTGCATACGTACGGACTTTAGTCCTATGTGGGCATCCTCGGAACATATGTCCAACCTCCCCGCATAGGTTACAAGCCTTCTTTTGAGGGCAATCCTTCATGAAGTGTCCGAATTGACCACAATTGCTGCAGCGGAATGCCCTTCTTTCCACACAATTCCCTTGGGTATGCCCCATCTTGCCACAGTTCCTGCAATACATAGGCATACCTGTGTAGAATAAGTAGCCACGGCTCTTCCCAATGGTGATGGTAGAGGGGGGATGTTCTGTTCCTCCAAAGCCCTCCGGATTTTTCTTCAGCCGCACCAGGAATTTCCGCTTGCCACACCAGAAACCAACGGCGTTTTTAACATTCCCTTGAAAGGTTACTTCATCGCAATAGCGACGCAAACAGGTTAAAATGTCCAGTACTTCCACAAAAGGATTTGGAAAGAAAACAATCATTTGTACCTCCTCTTGGACGAAAAGCAGGGAGAAGACCAGGCCCTCCAGTTCATCAGCAAAGATGTTGTCATTCACCTTTTGGACCAACTGCTGACAACAACCATGGCTCCTAAAGGTAATAGTATAAGTACCTTTCTGCTCATTGTCCTGAAAACAGAAGATGTCCTCTCTGCCGAACTCCAGGATCCCAAGAAGGACGGTGTTGCAAACGTAGCGGATTTCTTTCTCCTTCCGGAATCTCTCCAAGACCTCGATACGGACCGTGTTCCTCATCCGGGGTTCACCCGATGCAAAGGTAAGTGCAGCCGGCATCCTTCCGAGAAAGAACTCCAGCTGTAAACACAAAAAAAGGCTAGCGCCCTTTTAAGGCGATCGCAACTCGTTGCTCCGGACTAATCCTCTCTCCCTATAGCAGCAGGGGGGTGAAGCCCCTCCGAAGAGGAGCGATCCCCCCAGGCCGAGAGAGAGGGTACCGAAAGCACCCGACCTGACTACAATCTCACAGTTAAACTGATCGATCGCAGCCAAAAGGCCGAGAAGCGATGGCCTGAAATGGTTGGCCATTTCAGACGCACCCAGGCCTACAACCGACACCCATTGTGGAGACCGAGCCAAAGATTGCCGCAAGGAAGACATTTTCAGAAACTCTGGATGCATTCTCAATGACAGTTCGGGTGTGCTTGGGTTTTGGTCGGTTGTTTGGCTGTGTGTGTCTGTGTGTGCTCGTTGAAGCTGCGCCCAACGCGTTTTGAATCTGCATAACTCTGCCCACTTTGACACACCCACCATCCCCATTGTGACTGCAGGTGAAGGTTCCGTGCTAAGATTCTATCGACTGCAGGCAGCGCACCTGGTTGGTCAAAAGCATTAGAATACTCCTCACACAGGTGTATCTACAAGACACAAGACTAGCAGATTCGAGATCAGCACAGACACCAGTTTTCCTTTTTTTCAAATACCTATCATACACCGCATTTCAAAGTCGGTGGTCCACAAGAGGTAAACAATGTCTTCCAAAAGAATTCATGATCGGTGGTCACAAATGTGGTATGTATGGCAGAACTACTCATTGGATGCTTCAATTTAAATACCAAGTGCTGACAGCAGGCAGGGGCCTAATTCTGTAGATGGCACAGTATATTTGCTACACTGTAAGAAAGGCCTAATTCAGGCCTACATCTTAACACACCTGTGGCAGCAACCAGGAAAGACTGAAAATTGATTGCCTGATTGATTGATTGATTGCCTATTGAATGCAATGCAATGCTTGACATACATACATACATACATACATACATACATACATACATACATACATACATACAGAGGTGAAAGCAAGGCACACAAAATGTTGCAATTAGGCAAGTGAAATCGAGCAGCATGCTACATTTGGCAGCCAGCGGCATGTGAAATGTGCTTCCTTAACAACCCTGAAATAAATTCCCATCTAGGGTTCCAAGACAACTTGCTGTGCTGACTAATTTCCATTCAATCTGTTTTTAGAAACCGGATCAGAGAAGGAGTGCACTGTTCCCGGAGAGACTGCAATAGCGGGTCAATGCATGGAGTGGACAGAGCAAGCTCCATTTCCAGCTCCCTGTTCCAAAAAGCCATTTAATATATGGTCCCCACATGGGGGACGTATCAGATATTAAACTGATAAGAACAGATACTACACTTGATCTTAGCCATAGGAGGCCGAGAAGCGATGGCCTGAAATGGTTGGCCATTTCAGACGCACCCAGGCCTACAACCGACACCCATTGTGGAGACCGAGCCAAAGATTGCCGCAAGGAAGACATTTTCAGAAACTCTGGATGCATTCTCAATGACAGTTCGGGTGTGCTTGGGTTTTGGTCGGTTGTTTGGCTGTGTGTGTCTGTGTGTGCTCGTTGAAGCTGCGCCCAACGCGTTTTGAATCTGCATAACTCTGCCCACTTTGACACACCCACCATCCCCATTGTGACTGCAGGTGAAGGTTCCGTGCTAAGATTCTATCGACTGCAGGCAGCGCACCTGGTTGGTCAAAAGCATTAGAATACTCCTCACACAGGTGTATCTACAAGACACAAGACTAGCAGATTCGAGATCAGCACAGACACCAGTTTTCCTTTTTTTCAAATACCTATCATACACCGCATTTCAAAGTCGGTGGTCCACAAGAGGTAAACAATGTCTTCCAAAAGAATTCATGATCGGTGGTCACAAATGTGGTATGTATGGCAGAACTACTCATTGGATGCTTCAATTTAAATACCAAGTGCTGACAGCAGGCAGGGGCCTAATTCTGTAGATGGCACAGTATATTTGCTACACTGTAAGAAAGGCCTAATTCAGGCCTACATCTTAACACACCTGTGGCAGCAACCAGGAAAGACTGAAAATTGATTGCCTGATTGATTGATTGATTGCCTATTGAATGCAATGCAATGCTTGACATACATACATACATACATACATACATACATACATACATACATACATACAGAGGTGAAAGCAAGGCACACAAAATGTTGCAATTAGGCAAGTGAAATCGAGCAGCATGCTACATTTGGCAGCCAGCGGCATGTGAAATGTGCTTCCTTAACAACCCTGAAATAAATTCCCATCTAGGGTTCCAAGACAACTTGCTGTGCTGACTAATTTCCATTCAATCTGTTTTTAGAAACCGGATCGGAGAAGGAGTGCACTGTTCCCGGAGAGACTGCAATAGCGGGTCAATGCATGGAGTGGACAGAGCAAGCTCCATTTCCAGCTCCCTGTTCCAAAAAGCCATTTAATATATGGTCCCCACATGGGGGACGTATCAGATATTAAACTGATAAGAACAGATAAGGTTTCAACAAAATTTTATTTAGTCATAAGACATAGAACAACAAGAAAAAATGAAACCTTTTGTGCAAAAGAAACATAAACAATTACAATAATAAAATACAACAACATGAAACAACTTAATATAAAACAGTATTCCACATATAAAAACACCATCTACGATTCGCTTCCTTCTTCCCCACATCTTTAACATCCTTTAAGAAATAAATAAACATTTCACTAAAAGCCAATTTAATACAATCATTTACAGAGATAAAATCACGGTTAAAAAGTAAAATGTTTCTCGCTTTCCAGATTGCATTTTTGGCACAGTTTATTATACACCAGCATACTTTGAACTGGTGTGTAGTGGGGCAATTAAAAAGTCCATATAAAACATACTCATAGCTAAAATCTTTAAGACCACAAACCCATTTTAAAAGTATCCCCAATCTCCCCCAAAGTTCTTGTGCAAAACAGCAGTTCCAGAAAAGGTGCAAAACAGTCTCATCCTCTCGGCAAGAGTCTCTTGGGCACTTTGCCCGCGCCACCAGGCCTCTCCTGTGCTGGAAGTCTCTGGTTGGGAGGCACTGGTGGGCAGCCATCCATGCGATGTCTTTGTGAATGTTGGCCAAGAATTTCCCAAAAACGTTCCTCCACACACGCTTGGATCTACTCCAGGAGAAGTTGCTCACAGGGGACACTCCTTCTTCTCTTCTCAGATGAACCATCAATTTTTTTCTGTCCAGAAGGAGATCGGCATCCAAGTCCTTTAATTTATAAGTCCTTATCACCTTTTCTAAAACAATAAAATGCTTGGGCGGGCATAATAAAATGGGTGCTGATAAACATGGCCTGAACCATTTTTTAAAGATAAAACCGCAAGTATATTTTAAAAACAGACTAAAAGTAGAATTAGTGTTAAAAACTTTAAAACAAAAACAAAAGAAATTTACATATAAATACAAATGCAAGTCAGGGACATCTTTTCCTCCATTTTGTTGTTTCTTGTACATTTCCGTTCGCCTCAGCTTTTCCATTTTTGATCCCCAAATGAACATAAAAATACATCGAGTTAGTTTTTTTAGTATCAACTCAGAAGGAGGATATACCATGGCAACATAAAGCATCATAGGCAATAAAACAGATTTAATAATTAAAATTTTCCCTTCAATCGACAAGCATCTCAAATTCCAGAAGGAGAGCTTTTTCACCATTTTATGCTGTACCTCCTCCCAGCTCACGTGTCCATCATTTTTAGCATCAAATACTATACCCAAAATTTTTACCTCGTCGTGCCTCAATTTTACTGCTGGTAGGTCATTTGTATCCCAGGAACCCAAAATCAAACATTCAGTTTTATTAAAATTCATTTTAAAACCTGAAGCCTGACTAAAAAAATTGGTGCACATTACCACTCTCCGGAGTGAAGCAGGATCTGTACAGATGGCAGTAACATCATCCATGTAGGCAAATACTTTGACTTGGGCCCCTCCTCCACCCGGAATAGGAACCCCTCGGACCACTTTATCTCTCCGGATCATACACAGCAGGGGTTCCATAGCACAAATAAAAAGAATTGGGGATAATGGACACCCCTGCTTCACTCCGGATTCCAACGGGATAAAATCTGTTAAAAAACCATTGACAGAAATTTGAGAAAACACATTATTATATAAAATCATAATACGAGATAAAAACATGTCGGGGATCGCCATTTGTTTTAAAACTTTAAAAAGATACTCATGCGAGACCCTGTCAAACGCCTTTTCAAAGTCCAGCGCCAACAGGGCCAGGCTCTGACTTCTATCCCTAGAGTACCATATTGCATCTCTAATAACATTTAAAATCTCAGCAATATTCCTCCCTGGTACTCCACATACTTGTTCGGGTTGTATCAATTTATTAATCACAGTTTTAAAACGACAAGCAATAATTTTAGCTAAAACTTTATAGTCCATGTTGAGGAGGGTGATAGGCCTCCAATTCCTGAGGTCATCACGAGCGCCCTTTTTCTTATAAATTAAGGACACTATCCCCCTCCTCCATGACTTAGGCAGCTCTGAACACATAAAAACCTCTTTAAAAAGTGCTAAAAGATCCTCCTTTAAAACATCCCAAAAAGTCAAATAAAATTCAACAGGTAGACCATCTGCTCCTGGGGCTTTCCCTTTTGAAAAACTTTTAAAAACACTAAAAAGTTCTTCCATGCTAAGATCTTCTATTAAAAACCCCTGGTCTACAGAACTTAACTTAAAATCCAGGATATTAAGAGCATCTTGTAAAAAAACATTATTTACACTTTTTTTACTAAAAAGGTCTCTATAAAAATTAAAAGCCACCTTCTTCATACCTTCCACAGTTGTTTCTCCATCAAGACAGGTGATCGTCTCCTTTTTCTCCATCACTTTTTTAAAAAAGAAACGTGTACACTTCTCACCTTCTTCTAAATGTTTCACTTTGGAATTAAAAATTATTTCTTTACCTTTTTGATCAAGGCACAATTGTATTTCAGTTTTTAGGCTTGCAATATCATCTTCCACCTCTAGTCCTATCTCTTTAAATTTATGGAGAGTTTGCAGTCTCATATTTAAATTTACATAAATCTGCTTTTTCCGCCGCGCCTTCCTCTTTCCAGCCCTGATAAAAAAAAACCTTATTTTATCTTTGATCACTTCCCACCAGGATAGGATTTTAATATATGGAGGCCTTAACTGTCTCCATTCCTGGTAGGCATTACAGAAGTCTGACCTCACCTGAGGGTCTTCCAGCAAATGGACCCCCAGACGCCACAAACCTCTATTTATCCTCAGCTCTCCTTGATACTCTATCTTTACGCTTAACATTTTATGATCAGAGAATAAATTAGGCATTAAAACAAATTGTACAGGGCTAAAATCCTCAGATAAAAACATAAAATCGATCCTGGAAGCCACTCCCCGACCGGACCATGTAAATCCTGGGTCCGTCGGCGAAAGCGACCTCCAGGCATCGCATAACTTAAAATCAGTCTGCAAGCTATTTAGTAAAAAACACGACTTATCTAACTTACGGATTGGGTCACCCCCTCCTCGGCGCTCATTCACATTCAGGCAATTAAAGTCCCCAGCTACCAAGAGAGGAGATGACCCTACACAGAATACCGGTAGAATTTCAAACAAACGTATACGCTCCTGTTTATCTGGTGGAGCGTACACATTAATGACACGGAAATTAAAATTATTAAAACACAAATGCACTAGGATAGCTCTGCCGGGTACAATCTCAGTAACAGAGGAGATGATGATGTTATTACCTCGGCAGAGCAGACCCACACCAGCAGACTTGTTTTCGTTCGAGCCCGACCATACAGAGGGCCCTAGTTTCCAGTCCTTTTTTATCTCGTTATACCGGATTCCATGCTGCAGACCACACTCCTGTAAAAAACATATATCAAAGTCTAATGTTTCAAAAAAATCAAAAAGAGCAGCCCTGCGGACAGGGCTCTTTAGAGATCTCACATTAAGTGAGAGACACCTCATGGATGGCATTTATGTCATGAGGGAGGAGAGATATCCTCAATGACTTCCATAAACTCCTCAATCACATCTGGCAGTGTGGAAAAAGAGTCAATGTTCTGGGGATCCGAGGAACCCGGTAATGGATACCCAGAAGAGTCCGTGTTCAGCCACATGTCTCCGCTGGGAAAACACACATCCGGAGACTCTGGATTGGCCTCCAGAAGAGTATCCCCTCGCAGCTTCTTTCCAGAAGGCTCAGGCAGCTCACTCGTACAGTCGTCCTCTGTGATAGCTACATGGCCTCTTACTTCCTGGGGGGCCTCCGGATCTGGCACAATGACCTCATCCACACCATCACCTGTAGGAGAAAAAACTGCGGTCTGCTGGCTCGAGTCCCTGGGAATGACTGGGGTCTTCGCCACAGTGCCCCCCACCGCCAACATAGTGGGGGCGCTCTGCTCCAACACACCAGCCTCATTCGAGACCTTCGACACAAGGGTTACCCCCCCAACGGGAGAGTCCCCCTGCTCCAGTCTCTGGGTGGTCCGCCCTCCGCCCTTTTTCCGGGACTTCGACACAGGAGGGCCTCCCTGAGGGCCACCACACTCCTGCTCCGTCCCCACCTTCTCCTCTGCGCCCTTGGCCTTCTCAGCCGCCTCCCCTGCTGTAGGAACAGTGGGACTTGGCTCAGGCCTTACTCCGGTCTCCGGGATACTCAGCTCAGCATGGACCGGGACAATAGCTGGTTCCTGCCTTGGCACGGGTCTCTCAGCCGCCTCTGCATACGTACGGACTTTAGTCCTATGTGGGCATCCTCGGAACATATGTCCAACCTCCCCGCATAGGTTACAAGCCTTCTTTTGAGGGCAATCCTTCATGAAGTGTCCGAATTGACCACAATTGCTGCAGCGGAATGCCCTTCTTTCCACACAATTCCCTTGGGTATGCCCCATCTTGCCACAGTTCCTGCAATACATAGGCATACCTGTGTAGAATAAGTAGCCACGGCTCTTCCCAATGGTGATGGTAGAGGGGGGATGTTCTGTTCCTCCAAAGCCCTCCGGATTTTTCTTCAGCCGCACCAGGAATTTCCGCTTGCCACACCAGAAACCAACGGCGTTTTTAACATTCCCTTGAAAGGTTACTTCATCGCAATAGCGACGCAAACAGGTTAAAATGTCCAGTACTTCCACAAAAGGATTTGGAAAGAAAACAATCATTTGTACCTCCTCTTGGACGAAAAGCAGGGAGAAGACCAGGCCCTCCAGTTCATCAGCAAAGATGTTGTCATTCACCTTTTGGACCAACTGCTGACAACAACCATGGCTCCTAAAGGTAATAGTATAAGTACCTTTCTGCTCATTGTCCTGAAAACAGAAGATGTCCTCTCTGCCGAACTCCAGGATCCCAAGAAGGACGGTGTTGCAAACGTAGCGGATTTCTTTCTCCTTCCGGAATCTCTCCAAGACCTCGATACGGACCGTGTTCCTCATCCGGGGTTCACCCGATGCAAAGGTAAGTGCAGCCGGCATCCTTCCGAGAAAGAACTCCAGCTGTAAACACAAAAAAAGGCTAGCGCCCTTTTAAGGCGATCGCAACTCGTTGCTCCGGACTAATCCTCTCTCCCTATAGCAGCAGGGGGGTGAAGCCCCTCCGAAGAGGAGCGATCCCCCCAGGCCGAGAGAGAGGGTACCGAAAGCACCCGACCTGACTACAATCTCACAGTTAAACTGATCGATCGCAGCCAAAAGGCCGAGAAGCGATGGCCTGAAATGGTTGGCCATTTCAGACGCACCCAGGCCTACAACCGACACCCATTGTGGAGACCGAGCCAAAGATTGCCGCAAGGAAGACATTTTCAGAAACTCTGGATGCATTCTCAATGACAGTTCGGGTGTGCTTGGGTTTTGGTCGGTTGTTTGGCTGTGTGTGTCTGTGTGTGCTCGTTGAAGCTGCGCCCAACGCGTTTTGAATCTGCATAACTCTGCCCACTTTGACACACCCACCATCCCCATTGTGACTGCAGGTGAAGGTTCCGTGCTAAGATTCTATCGACTGCAGGCAGCGCACCTGGTTGGTCAAAAGCATTAGAATACTCCTCACACAGGTGTATCTACAAGACACAAGACTAGCAGATTCGAGATCAGCACAGACACCAGTTTTCCTTTTTTTCAAATACCTATCATACACCGCATTTCAAAGTCGGTGGTCCACAAGAGGTAAACAATGTCTTCCAAAAGAATTCATGATCGGTGGTCACAAATGTGGTATGTATGGCAGAACTACTCATTGGATGCTTCAATTTAAATACCAAGTGCTGACAGCAGGCAGGGGCCTAATTCTGTAGATGGCACAGTATATTTGCTACACTGTAAGAAAGGCCTAATTCAGGCCTACATCTTAACACACCTGTGGCAGCAACCAGGAAAGACTGAAAATTGATTGCCTGATTGATTGATTGATTGCCTATTGAATGCAATGCAATGCTTGACATACATACATACATACATACATACATACATACATACATACATACATACATACAGAGGTGAAAGCAAGGCACACAAAATGTTGCAATTAGGCAAGTGAAATCGAGCAGCATGCTACATTTGGCAGCCAGCGGCATGTGAAATGTGCTTCCTTAACAACCCTGAAATAAATTCCCATCTAGGGTTCCAAGACAACTTGCTGTGCTGACTAATTTCCATTCAATCTGTTTTTAGAAACCGGATCAGAGAAGGAGTGCACTGTTCCCGGAGAGACTGCAATAGCGGGTCAATGCATGGAGTGGACAGAGCAAGCTCCATTTCCAGCTCCCTGTTCCAAAAAGCCATTTAATATATGGTCCCCACATGGGGGACGTATCAGATATTAAACTGATAAGAACAGATACTACACTTGATCTTAGCCATAGGAGGCCGAGAAGCGATGGCCTGAAATGGTTGGCCATTTCAGACGCACCCAGGCCTACAACCGACACCCATTGTGGAGACCGAGCCAAAGATTGCCGCAAGGAAGACATTTTCAGAAACTCTGGATGCATTCTCAATGACAGTTCGGGTGTGCTTGGGTTTTGGTCGGTTGTTTGGCTGTGTGTGTCTGTGTGTGCTCGTTGAAGCTGCGCCCAACGCGTTTTGAATCTGCATAACTCTGCCCACTTTGACACACCCACCATCCCCATTGTGACTGCAGGTGAAGGTTCCGTGCTAAGATTCTATCGACTGCAGGCAGCGCACCTGGTTGGTCAAAAGCATTAGAATACTCCTCACACAGGTGTATCTACAAGACACAAGACTAGCAGATTCGAGATCAGCACAGACACCAGTTTTCCTTTTTTTCAAATACCTATCATACACCGCATTTCAAAGTCGGTGGTCCACAAGAGGTAAACAATGTCTTCCAAAAGAATTCATGATCGGTGGTCACAAATGTGGTATGTATGGCAGAACTACTCATTGGATGCTTCAATTTAAATACCAAGTGCTGACAGCAGGCAGGGGCCTAATTCTGTAGATGGCACAGTATATTTGCTACACTGTAAGAAAGGCCTAATTCAGGCCTACATCTTAACACACCTGTGGCAGCAACCAGGAAAGACTGAAAATTGATTGCCTGATTGATTGATTGATTGCCTATTGAATGCAATGCAATGCTTGACATACATACATACATACATACATACATACATACATACATACATACATACAGAGGTGAAAGCAAGGCACACAAAATGTTGCAATTAGGCAAGTGAAATCGAGCAGCATGCTACATTTGGCAGCCAGCGGCATGTGAAATGTGCTTCCTTAACAACCCTGAAATAAATTCCCATCTAGGGTTCCAAGACAACTTGCTGTGCTGACTAATTTCCATTCAATCTGTTTTTAGAAACCGGATCAGAGAAGGAGTGCACTGTTCCCGGAGAGACTGCAATAGCGGGTCAATGCATGGAGTGGACAGAGCAAGCTCCATTTCCAGCTCCCTGTTCCAAAAAGCCATTTAATATATGGTCCCCACATGGGGGACGTATCAGATATTAAACTGATAAGAACAGATAAGGTTTCAACAAAATTTTATTTAGTCATAAGACATAGAACAACAAGAAAAAATGAAACCTTTTGTGCAAAAGAAACATAAACAATTACAATAATAAAATACAACAACATGAAACAACTTAATATAAAACAGTATTCCACATATAAAAACACCATCTACGATTCGCTTCCTTCTTCCCCACATCTTTAACATCCTTTAAGAAATAAATAAACATTTCACTAAAAGCCAATTTAATACAATCATTTACAGAGATAAAATCACGGTTAAAAAGTAAAATGTTTCTCGCTTTCCAGATTGCATTTTTGGCACAGTTTATTATACACCAGCATACTTTGAACTGGTGTGTAGTGGGGCAATTAAAAAGTCCATATAAAACATACTCATAGCTAAAATCTTTAAGACCACAAACCCATTTTAAAAGTATCCCCAATCTCCCCCAAAGTTCTTGTGCAAAACAGCAGTTCCAGAAAAGGTGCAAAACAGTCTCATCCTCTCGGCAAGAGTCTCTTGGGCACTTTGCCCGCGCCACCAGGCCTCTCCTGTGCTGGAAGTCTCTGGTTGGGAGGCACTGGTGGGCAGCCATCCATGCGATGTCTTTGTGAATGTTGGCCAAGAATTTCCCAAAAACGTTCCTCCACACACGCTTGGATCTACTCCAGGAGAAGTTGCTCACAGGGGACACTCCTTCTTCTCTTCTCAGATGAACCATCAATTTTTTTCTGTCCAGAAGGAGATCGGCATCCAAGTCCTTTAATTTATAAGTCCTTATCACCTTTTCTAAAACAATAAAATGCTTGGGCGGGCATAATAAAATGGGTGCTGATAAACATGGCCTGAACCATTTTTTAAAGATAAAACCGCAAGTATATTTTAAAAACAGACTAAAAGTAGAATTAGTGTTAAAAACTTTAAAACAAAAACAAAAGAAATTTACATATAAATACAAATGCAAGTCAGGGACATCTTTTCCTCCATTTTGTTGTTTCTTGTACATTTCCGTTCGCCTCAGCTTTTCCATTTTTGATCCCCAAATGAACATAAAAATACATCGAGTTAGTTTTTTTAGTATCAACTCAGAAGGAGGATATACCATGGCAACATAAAGCATCATAGGCAATAAAACAGATTTAATAATTAAAATTTTCCCTTCAATCGACAAGCATCTCAAATTCCAGAAGGAGAGCTTTTTCACCATTTTATGCTGTACCTCCTCCCAGCTCACGTGTCCATCATTTTTAGCATCAAATACTATACCCAAAATTTTTACCTCGTCGTGCCTCAATTTTACTGCTGGTAGGTCATTTGTATCCCAGGAACCCAAAATCAAACATTCAGTTTTATTAAAATTCATTTTAAAACCTGAAGCCTGACTAAAAAAATTGGTGCACATTACCACTCTCCGGAGTGAAGCAGGATCTGTACAGATGGCAGTAACATCATCCATGTAGGCAAATACTTTGACTTGGGCCCCTCCTCCACCCGGAATAGGAACCCCTCGGACCACTTTATCTCTCCGGATCATACACAGCAGGGGTTCCATAGCACAAATAAAAAGAATTGGGGATAATGGACACCCCTGCTTCACTCCGGATTCCAACGGGATAAAATCTGTTAAAAAACCATTGACAGAAATTTGAGAAAACACATTATTATATAAAATCATAATACGAGATAAAAACATGTCGGGGATCGCCATTTGTTTTAAAACTTTAAAAAGATACTCATGCGAGACCCTGTCAAACGCCTTTTCAAAGTCCAGCGCCAACAGGGCCAGGCTCTGACTTCTATCCCTAGAGTACCATATTGCATCTCTAATAACATTTAAAATCTCAGCAATATTCCTCCCTGGTACTCCACATACTTGTTCGGGTTGTATCAATTTATTAATCACAGTTTTAAAACGACAAGCAATAATTTTAGCTAAAACTTTATAGTCCATGTTGAGGAGGGTGATAGGCCTCCAATTCCTGAGGTCATCACGAGCGCCCTTTTTCTTATAAATTAAGGACACTATCCCCCTCCTCCATGACTTAGGCAGCTCTGAACACATAAAAACCTCTTTAAAAAGTGCTAAAAGATCCTCCTTTAAAACATCCCAAAAAGTCAAATAAAATTCAACAGGTAGACCATCTGCTCCTGGGGCTTTCCCTTTTGAAAAACTTTTAAAAACACTAAAAAGTTCTTCCATGCTAAGATCTTCTATTAAAAACCCCTGGTCTACAGAACTTAACTTAAAATCCAGGATATTAAGAGCATCTTGTAAAAAAACATTATTTACACTTTTTTTACTAAAAAGGTCTCTATAAAAATTAAAAGCCACCTTCTTCATACCTTCCACAGTTGTTTCTCCATCAAGACAGGTGATCGTCTCCTTTTTCTCCATCACTTTTTTAAAAAAGAAACGTGTACACTTCTCACCTTCTTCTAAATGTTTCACTTTGGAATTAAAAATTATTTCTTTACCTTTTTGATCAAGGCACAATTGTATTTCAGTTTTTAGGCTTGCAATATCATCTTCCACCTCTAGTCCTATCTCTTTAAATTTATGGAGAGTTTGCAGTCTCATATTTAAATTTACATAAATCTGCTTTTTCCGCCGCGCCTTCCTCTTTCCAGCCCTGATAAAAAAAAACCTTATTTTATCTTTGATCACTTCCCACCAGGATAGGATTTTAATATATGGAGGCCTTAACTGTCTCCATTCCTGGTAGGCATTACAGAAGTCTGACCTCACCTGAGGGTCTTCCAGCAAATGGACCCCCAGACGCCACAAACCTCTATTTATCCTCAGCTCTCCTTGATACTCTATCTTTACGCTTAACATTTTATGATCAGAGAATAAATTAGGCATTAAAACAAATTGTACAGGGCTAAAATCCTCAGATAAAAACATAAAATCGATCCTGGAAGCCACTCCCCGACCGGACCATGTAAATCCTGGGTCCGTCGGCGAAAGCGACCTCCAGGCATCGCATAACTTAAAATCAGTCTGCAAGCTATTTAGTAAAAAACACGACTTATCTAACTTACGGATTGGGTCACCCCCTCCTCGGCGCTCATTCACATTCAGGCAATTAAAGTCCCCAGCTACCAAGAGAGGAGATGACCCTACACAGAATACCGGTAGAATTTCAAACAAACGTATACGCTCCTGTTTATCTGGTGGAGCGTACACATTAATGACACGGAAATTAAAATTATTAAAACACAAATGCACTAGGATAGCTCTGCCGGGTACAATCTCAGTAACAGAGGAGATGATGATGTTATTACCTCGGCAGAGCAGACCCACACCAGCAGACTTGTTTTCGTTCGAGCCCGACCATACAGAGGGCCCTAGTTTCCAGTCCTTTTTTATCTCGTTATACCGGATTCCATGCTGCAGACCACACTCCTGTAAAAAACATATATCAAAGTCTAATGTTTCAAAAAAATCAAAAAGAGCAGCCCTGCGGACAGGGCTCTTTAGAGATCTCACATTAAGTGAGAGACACCTCATGGATGGCATTTATGTCATGAGGGAGGAGAGATATCCTCAATGACTTCCATAAACTCCTCAATCACATCTGGCAGTGTGGAAAAAGAGTCAATGTTCTGGGGATCCGAGGAACCCGGTAATGGATACCCAGAAGAGTCCGTGTTCAGCCACATGTCTCCGCTGGGAAAACACACATCCGGAGACTCTGGATTGGCCTCCAGAAGAGTATCCCCTCGCAGCTTCTTTCCAGAAGGCTCAGGCAGCTCACTCGTACAGTCGTCCTCTGTGATAGCTACATGGCCTCTTACTTCCTGGGGGGCCTCCGGATCTGGCACAATGACCTCATCCACACCATCACCTGTAGGAGAAAAAACTGCGGTCTGCTGGCTCGAGTCCCTGGGAATGACTGGGGTCTTCGCCACAGTGCCCCCCACCGCCAACATAGTGGGGGCGCTCTGCTCCAACACACCAGCCTCATTCGAGACCTTCGACACAAGGGTTACCCCCCCAACGGGAGAGTCCCCCTGCTCCAGTCTCTGGGTGGTCCGCCCTCCGCCCTTTTTCCGGGACTTCGACACAGGAGGGCCTCCCTGAGGGCCACCACACTCCTGCTCCGTCCCCACCTTCTCCTCTGCGCCCTTGGCCTTCTCAGCCGCCTCCCCTGCTGTAGGAACAGTGGGACTTGGCTCAGGCCTTACTCCGGTCTCCGGGATACTCAGCTCAGCATGGACCGGGACAATAGCTGGTTCCTGCCTTGGCACGGGTCTCTCAGCCGCCTCTGCATACGTACGGACTTTAGTCCTATGTGGGCATCCTCGGAACATATGTCCAACCTCCCCGCATAGGTTACAAGCCTTCTTTTGAGGGCAATCCTTCATGAAGTGTCCGAATTGACCACAATTGCTGCAGCGGAATGCCCTTCTTTCCACACAATTCCCTTGGGTATGCCCCATCTTGCCACAGTTCCTGCAATACATAGGCATACCTGTGTAGAATAAGTAGCCACGGCTCTTCCCAATGGTGATGGTAGAGGGGGGATGTTCTGTTCCTCCAAAGCCCTCCGGATTTTTCTTCAGCCGCACCAGGAATTTCCGCTTGCCACACCAGAAACCAACGGCGTTTTTAACATTCCCTTGAAAGGTTACTTCATCGCAATAGCGACGCAAACAGGTTAAAATGTCCAGTACTTCCACAAAAGGATTTGGAAAGAAAACAATCATTTGTACCTCCTCTTGGACGAAAAGCAGGGAGAAGACCAGGCCCTCCAGTTCATCAGCAAAGATGTTGTCATTCACCTTTTGGACCAACTGCTGACAACAACCATGGCTCCTAAAGGTAATAGTATAAGTACCTTTCTGCTCATTGTCCTGAAAACAGAAGATGTCCTCTCTGCCGAACTCCAGGATCCCAAGAAGGACGGTGTTGCAAACGTAGCGGATTTCTTTCTCCTTCCGGAATCTCTCCAAGACCTCGATACGGACCGTGTTCCTCATCCGGGGTTCACCCGATGCAAAGGTAAGTGCAGCCGGCATCCTTCCGAGAAAGAACTCCAGCTGTAAACACAAAAAAAGGCTAGCGCCCTTTTAAGGCGATCGCAACTCGTTGCTCCGGACTAATCCTCTCTCCCTATAGCAGCAGGGGGGTGAAGCCCCTCCGAAGAGGAGCGATCCCCCCAGGCCGAGAGAGAGGGTACCGAAAGCACCCGACCTGACTACAATCTCACAGTTAAACTGATCGATCGCAGCCAAAAGGCCGAGAAGCGATGGCCTGAAATGGTTGGCCATTTCAGACGCACCCAGGCCTACAACCGACACCCATTGTGGAGACCGAGCCAAAGATTGCCGCAAGGAAGACATTTTCAGAAACTCTGGATGCATTCTCAATGACAGTTCGGGTGTGCTTGGGTTTTGGTCGGTTGTTTGGCTGTGTGTGTCTGTGTGTGCTCGTTGAAGCTGCGCCCAACGCGTTTTGAATCTGCATAACTCTGCCCACTTTGACACACCCACCATCCCCATTGTGACTGCAGGTGAAGGTTCCGTGCTAAGATTCTATCGACTGCAGGCAGCGCACCTGGTTGGTCAAAAGCATTAGAATACTCCTCACACAGGTGTATCTACAAGACACAAGACTAGCAGATTCGAGATCAGCACAGACACCAGTTTTCCTTTTTTTCAAATACCTATCATACACCGCATTTCAAAGTCGGTGGTCCACAAGAGGTAAACAATGTCTTCCAAAAGAATTCATGATCGGTGGTCACAAATGTGGTATGTATGGCAGAACTACTCATTGGATGCTTCAATTTAAATACCAAGTGCTGACAGCAGGCAGGGGCCTAATTCTGTAGATGGCACAGTATATTTGCTACACTGTAAGAAAGGCCTAATTCAGGCCTACATCTTAACACACCTGTGGCAGCAACCAGGAAAGACTGAAAATTGATTGCCTGATTGATTGATTGATTGCCTATTGAATGCAATGCAATGCTTGACATACATACATACATACATACATACATACATACATACATACATACATACAGAGGTGAAAGCAAGGCACACAAAATGTTGCAATTAGGCAAGTGAAATCGAGCAGCATGCTACATTTGGCAGCCAGCGGCATGTGAAATGTGCTTCCTTAACAACCCTGAAATAAATTCCCATCTAGGGTTCCAAGACAACTTGCTGTGCTGACTAATTTCCATTCAATCTGTTTTTAGAAACCGGATCAGAGAAGGAGTGCACTGTTCCCGGAGAGACTGCAATAGCGGGTCAATGCATGGAGTGGACAGAGCAAGCTCCATTTCCAGCTCCCTGTTCCAAAAAGCCATTTAATATATGGTCCCCACATGGGGGACGTATCAGATATTAAACTGATAAGAACAGATACTACACTTGATCTTAGCCATAGGAGGCCGAGAAGCGATGGCCTGAAATGGTTGGCCATTTCAGACGCACCCAGGCCTACAACCGACACCCATTGTGGAGACCGAGCCAAAGATTGCCGCAAGGAAGACATTTTCAGAAACTCTGGATGCATTCTCAATGACAGTTCGGGTGTGCTTGGGTTTTGGTCGGTTGTTTGGCTGTGTGTGTCTGTGTGTGCTCGTTGAAGCTGCGCCCAACGCGTTTTGAATCTGCATAACTCTGCCCACTTTGACACACCCCACCATCCCCATTGTGACTGCAGGTGAAGGTTCCGTGCTAAGATTCTATCGACTGCAGGCAGCGCACCTGGTTGGTCAAAAGCATTAGAATACTCCTCACACAGGTGTATCTACAAGACACAAGACTAGCAGATTCGAGATCAGCACAGACACCAGTTTTCCTTTTTTTCAAATACCTATCATACACCGCATTTCAAAGTCGGTGGTCCACAAGAGGTAAACAATGTCTTCCAAAAGAATTCATGATCGGTGGTCACAAATGTGGTATGTATGGCAGAACTACTCATTGGATGCTTCAATTTAAATACCAAGTGCTGACAGCAGGCAGGGGCCTAATTCTGTAGATGGCACAGTATATTTGCTACACTGTAAGAAAGGCCTAATTCAGGCCTACATCTTAACACACCTGTGGCAGCAACCAGGAAAGACTGAAAATTGATTGCCTGATTGATTGATTGATTGCCTATTGAATGCAATGCAATGCTTGACATACATACATACATACATACATACATACATACATACATACATACATACAGAGGTGAAAGCAAGGCACACAAAATGTTGCAATTAGGCAAGTGAAATCGAGCAGCATGCTACATTTGGCAGCCAGCGGCATGTGAA